>NW_010515529.1:28088-67822 GCF_000687285.1 Phaethon lepturus
TAATTTCAACAGAGGACAAAACATTCAGGCTGAGACCTTTACTAAAGAATTGTTTGTTCTAGTACAAAGTGCAAGCCCCCCACCCCATCAATTTGTTGTCTCCTTTGGTAGTCCCAAGAGCAATGGTGAAAGACAAATTTGTTTTGAGGAAACAAATTTTAGTGGGAAAAAAACAGTAACTAAAGAATTAAAATTTGAAGAGTGCAGGTAAATATTAGGAGCAAAGAACTTCAAACTGCTGAAGGAAAAGTGAAATACATTAAGAAGCAAAAATCATGGGGGAGAGAAGTTATAAACACAGAGAGTAAAGAAAATAGTAATCAGTTCGTATTTTCAGAGACTGAAAAAGAAGAGGAAAAAAAGCATGACATGGGTTTCAAGAGCAAATTCTTTTAACTTGGACAGATAAGAAATAAGTGTATGTTGGATTTATTAACAGGTTTTTTTATGAATAGATAAGGTATTTTGTCTTCTAGAAAGCCACTGACTGATTCATGGAACATACTGTTTTTGACCTTAACTGTGTCCTTTTTCCCAAATCCCTCTCAGGGACATGAGACCAGAACTATCATATTTGGCTTGTTTAAGTGGAAATTCTCATGCACAAATAAACAGAAGGTTGTGTTATATACAAGTTTATTAGTTTGGTTTTATGAGAAACATAAGTATCTTATCAATACATATGTTATGTTGACCCATCAAAACTGTGACTCTTTGTATTTTATATATTTGTTCTTCCACACTTTTTTCTTTGTTTTTGCCTTTTCAGACATTTACTTATTTCTGTTTTATACTTACTGGCATATTGCCCAGATATCTAAAGAGAAAATAAAGTCTTGAACATTTAAGTTTTGAAACTTCTGAGAGGCAAATTATCCCAATATTCAGAAATTTTGATAATGTTATCACTATCTAACCTTCATTTTTGTAACTCCATTGACTTCTGAAGATGAAAGGTGTTGAAGAAAATGAAAAGATGTAGCTGAGATAAATTAAAGTGATTGGTAATGGAAGATAAAAATAAATCATTCAGCCAAGGATCCACTGAAGATCGGGAGAATCACACAGAAATATTCACACAGTCTAAAGCTCCCTCAACATGTCTGTAGCTGTATAACTATTTCAGGAAAAATAAAACAAGTGAGTTTAAATCACTGTTTTGTAGCTTAAAATACACTGTTTTTCTTAAAAGAAATCATTAATATGCAATATGTACCTTCATTTCCTCAATCCTTACATCTCAGCTGAATCTGATTTGTTAAATAAGTATGGGAGGTACTGAAAACAGTTTAGATAAAGGGTTCTCATGATTCTGGTTACAGGTGAGTTTAAACTGAGGAGCAGGCTGTTACTTCCTGACATTGAGTATTATTTGTTAATTTCAGGCTTAGGCAAGGTGATAAAGGTCATACCATGGCCAGACTTGATGTTTGGAAAGTGTTGATGAACTCACTAACTGATGACACATAGCTATGACTGAAACTTATTAGATTGCATAGACATATCTTCAGAATTTATTCATTAAACTTTAACAATGTTGAATTACCTTTACTGCAAAACTGTCTTTCTTCCCTTTCTCTCCTTAACTATTGACACTTTATCTTTGCTGTCATCCTTGCTTGTCACCCAGATCACCATAGGCTCTTTTCTTGGACTGCCACTGGTTGTTGACTTCTTTGTAAAAGCAATCATGTAACAGAAACTGTACCCTTCACAAAATGAATTGTCCTGGTTCAAACTTTCAGCTATGATGAATGATTCTCATTCTCAGTTGGAAAAAATGAAATGACAGAGCAGCAGCTGCCAGGATGTTGCCACACAACGACACTTCCATATTCTTTCATATCTGAATATCACTGCTAGTTTAGAAGCTATGGGAGTATCAAGTACTTTCAATTTAAATCCTAATATTACCTCACGCTGGTTTTGTCTAAATTGTAGTAAAGATGTAGTGTTCATTAGCATATTGTTATGTTATGTTATGTTATGTTATGTTATGTTATGTTATGTTATGTTATGTTATGTTATGTTATGTTACATCATCAAATTATTATAGGAATTTTGACTTTCCATGTCCCACCAGAGCTTTTCATAAGTTTGGTAATATCTCACAGGCTACTAAAATGCAACGTGGAACACCAAGACACACTCCTGAAAGTGTTATTGCTTAAAAAGCTATACAAGTCAATCAAATATATTTTTGCAAATATCAAATTGGCAACAACGAAAAATACTCATTCTTTTGTATAGAAGGTTAAACTTATTGTTGCTATTTTCAATGTGTGTCCTGACACACTTTTGGGATCAAAAAACTTGTTCTTTTCCAAATAGTCATAATGCTGGCCTGCTTTCCAAGGAAGTTTTTCTTCATATTCCACTCAGTTCTCTGAAGGCTGAAAAGAGTGATGGTTTGTTATCGTTAAAAATGTCACAAGCTGGGTAGAATTTGTCTGATGTTATGAAAACTAAATTGATTTTAGGTTCTTCAGTGGTATCACCTCACTCTGTTAACCTGCCAGAGTTTTCAAAATGGAAATAGGTTTGCTGTTCTACTTTACTTGATTCGTCTATTTTCACAGCTTCTGTCTTAGTCAACAGTTTCCGTTAAGATCATTGTGACAGATTTGAAGTTCACTATAACTCCTTAGGAGTGGTGATCTACCTCTCAGTCTGAATTCTGAAATTAAAATATAATTTAAATGTTTAAATACTGGGAGATGAGTTAGTGCATGATTGGAAATGCATCTTTGGACCACAGAGGGTTGACACAGAGCTGCACATCCACCCTCTTTAAGAGGCAAAGAATGGGTTTGTCCACCACTTCCACTTGACAGGTATTCTTGTCAAGGGAGGAAACCTAAGATGTAAAGAATGTGTAATAGCAAAAGACATAGCCTTTTAAAAAGGATGGTTCCCAAAGAAGCAGATATGCAGCAAAAAGGTAATTTCTCTCAGGTGAAATTAAGATAAAGGTGAGAATGCAGAAACAACTGGCCTGCACAAAGTGGGTCTGTTACTCTAGTCAAGAGAACACCTGGTAGGTAAAAAGACCTTTTTACATTGATTTATTCTCCTTAAAATGCTCTTCAGAGCACAGTGATGCCACAGAAACTCACAGATTGAGAGCTTGCAGGGTGGGACGTGAATCATATGCATCCCCATGTAGAATGCGACATCCACAATAGAAGTGATTGGTCCATTGCCCAGGTATTTAACCTCAGAGTGAGAGAAGAATCTTATACCAAATAGGAATAATCCCAGTTCCAGCAGAAATAAATGATACAGAACATAATGTCTGAAGAGGATTTCTGAGGAGATCTGGAAAGAAAGGAAAGTGTAATCCTGAACCACTGTATTGCTGGCAGTAGTGAGATTGTGTTTGCTCTGAGTTACCAGGTATAAAAGCACTTTACCTTATTATTTTTCATAATTTTGTGTTTATTTCCTTTTAGGTTTTATTCATTGATATTAGATAAAATGTCAATGTTATGGAAAACAGTTAAAAGAGGAAAACAGGACAAGTCAGCCGATAGATACAGATGGGGGAAGAAAAAAAAAAAGAAACAGCCGAACTCTTAAGACATGTTAATACATAGCTAATGTGTTTGCTTTTTCCTACACATATTTCCTGTATTGAGGGAAAAAAAGATTTCTTCCAGGTCCCAGAGAACATATCAAAAGAATACTAAGATTTCTGGGCAAGGATGTTGGACATCAAGAAAACCTGTCTAGCAGCCATTTTTATTATGAAATAACTACTTCTACTTATTTGTAAGGATGTAGTAGTACAGCAGATATTAATCAAGGTCAAACTTTGTTTCAAGCTTGCACTGAAAGCTACAGTCAGGTCTCACTGCTAAAAATAAGTAATTATTGTTCATCTTAGGAAGAAAATGTTGGCAAGATGCCACTGTGGCAGTGTGACTCCCTTGTGGCTGATGACTGCAACAACAGGTTTTGTATCAGTCTCCTAAATGTGCTACTGTATGAGTAAACCTTTGATCTTCTGAGGTTATACTACCCATGCTTCATTTTTTCAATTTAAATATATTTTTTGTACTTACATCAATTTAATTCATTCTAATCCACTTTTTAGAACATATACATAGTATTTCCTTTCTAATATTTTGTAGTAAAAAAAATCTGTGGAGAGTATCTAATCTCAGAGGGCACCTGTCAGTGGCATATATATCGTATTTCATATAGGAAGTAATAGTGGGCTGCTTGTACTGAATGAGGGATCTGGGATACCACAGACAGGAGAAAGCATTCAGGGACACAATTAAAAGGGATGTAATTCATGGTCTGGAAAACCTCTGCGCTGAACGCTTTGCAAGACTATCTAGCAGTTGTGATGTGCAGACAAAAGCAAAACGTAAATCTAGAGGAAAAATTCCCAATCATACCAGCTGAATGCAGCAGATTGATTGATTATTAGCATTTCAGAGTCATAACATAATGTAGGAGGAGAAATTATATGTAATACTTCCATTTGTAAGCTTGACCCTACTAAGACAACAAAATAGTAATGTGCTCATATTCTTTTGTACCTTTATTTCCTTTTGCAACTCTAATGGACTGATAATAACCCACTCAACTCAGAAAGTATCACAACTATGGATAATAGCATACAGAATAAACTTGTAGAAGAGTTTGATTTCCCTTGGAACAAATAGGAAATAGTTCTTGATTCGAACCCTTAGTAGATAGACTTAAAAATAAATTTTACTCTTGCCACTTTATGTTGAGCATTAATGTAGCTCGAGATAACGCTCAAGTTTGCCATGTGGTGCATGGGAAGAGAGGTGTACTTTAGAATATTGTTCACATCTTCTACGGTGCCAGGTAGGAAATGCTGAAAAAAGGAGACCAGTTGAAAATCTGTTACTTTTCAAGATCTAGCTGTTGGATGCTAACCTTGACATAATGAAAGCATATTTTGTGCCTGGGTTCAGGAAAGGAAAGACAGTATACACAATATACTACAGATTGATAGCCAGCGCGCATTTACCTGACAAACAAGGTCCATATTTATGGCTATTACAGAGCTTATTTTTCAGTGAGTTGGGGATGAAGACAGAGATACAATATCATGGGGTCTGGTGGTACAAACACTTTCAAAGCTATGAATATGTGATGATCATCCTACCAAACCACAGGGACCGCAGAAGGAGAAAGGGAAAAAGTTGGAGCAAGGGTACAACTGGGATGGTAGTAGAAATGTGGGGTTGGGCAACTCAATGAGGAAACATGTGGGGAATAAACAGATGCTGTGCTGAAACATGAGGCACCACACCTCAAGCTCCCTCCAATTTTTCAGGAAGTCTTCGCTGAGTTACTTCTGACAGCTCTGGGCTCCTGTTCTTGATGTTGATGTTGTCAGGTTTGCCCAAGAACTGGCCCATGCACAGGGAGGAATAGCTCTCCATACACTGAAAGCTGGGTTCTGAGGCCAGACAAGCTGCTAGAATAAGGGACCAGGTGGTAAGAAAAAGACCAGGAGGTAAAAAAGAAGTTGAAGTCTTCCTTATGCCAATTTTCCCTCGGCATGATAAATACTATTCTCTCAAGTTCTTAACCTTAAATAAACATTAATGAAATATGGTTATTATCTAGTTCAAACTCCTGTTCTGAAAGGTTCAAAACAAAGTAATTTATTATAAGAAATCATCTTTTCCAGTAACAGAAAGATTGTTTTACATCAACAGATGATGCATTTTCATCCCCTGTAGAATCTGGCTAGACTGATAATTTTTCAACAGAACTAATTATCACAGAAGATTTGAGAACTAAGTACTACTTTTGTGGCTAGGAGGCCTTTACAAGCTGCAACATTCCCTGCACATCTGATATCAAATAAATCATGGACCGAATACATAATAATTTATGGACCAAATACAAGCTGTATTTGTTGTTATTTGACAAGTTTATTTGACCAGTTTATTTGACCAGCTCTATGTTATACATCAGTCATTCCATAAAAAAACCCAACAACCCATCTACATTTCAAAGATTGTGATTGGGATAATTTGCCAAAGGTTGGCAAATTCCCTCCATACAATCTACTCGCACAATTTTTAGATGAACTGTGTTGCCTAAACATTTCACTGTGAATTGCACTCTTGCTTCAGAAGAAGGGAATTACTCGGGAAGTAGGGGGAGGGGGTCAAAACTACAAGATAAATTAAGTGATTAATTGGCCTAAAAATAGCAGAAAAGGAAGTCATGCTATCTCAAAAAAAGTAGATCATTAGATCCCATTAGATCATTAGAGAACCTGGTCTAACTCTAAATTTAAATGTGCTCATTTGGTTTTGAAAACGAAACCTAACACTAACCTGCAAATATTGTTTGTGACATGTCAAGGCTTATACATTATTCAGGTTAATTTCTTCTTACTAGGAGAGAATCATTTTACTTATGATACAAAATAATGCACATGATAACTATACTTCATGTTATTGTATGCTTCCAAGGCACTAAAGTTTTATTTTCCTAAACACTCCTCATATCATTATTCATATTTGGATAAAATTATGGCCATGGATGAATTCTGTCAAAACCAGTGAATTAACCCTGTTCCATTAATAGCTGTCCATGTTAGACCAAATTTCATATGCATTAACAGCTGTCATTTACTAAACAAATTCAGATATTCTGTAATTCAACTAGCTGCAGCTGGCATCTAAAGACCTTTTCGTTGCATGACTATCAGGACTAGGAACATTCTTGACAACTGAAGCAAATGGAAGATTTTAGTGTGCAGATCAGTAGCAGTTAACACAGTCATAAAGATTAATGAAATTAATCGATCTGGTGGTCGAAAAGATAAAGAAATATTTGTCCTTAAGCAGTAAACTATGAAGACTTAGCTGTTCCTTCACTCTTGAAAAAATGTAACCATCATGAAATCAGCAGAATCCACAGTAACTCGGGTAAAGGTAAAGGTGGCAGGGGGAGATCACAGACACTGACTCAGTTGAGGGACTATGTAAATTACCCACCCCTCAGAAGCATGTGTGCCAATTTGAATATGTGTAACCAATAATAAGCAATATAGTAATTACTAGCCAATGAATGTAAACTTGGGTAGGTTCTTTATTGTTTTTGTTAATCATGTAACAGGATAAGTACATGGTAATTCCTCTGTGTGGTGTGCTGGCTTTTTGGAATGCCATCTAGCACTCATATCTGTGCAAATATGCTATAACTAAAATACCTTTACTCTGTGTGTATATTGGCATGTTGCACACCGGGTATACGATCCCACTTTTGTGATAACACTCTTACTATTATCTTTGTAGGTATAGCACTTCAGAATGAGTAATTCTACAGCAGAATATTGCCAAGAGAAATGCTAAAAAAGCTCTAGGTTAGGTTTAATGTCGTGCTTTCAATTGCTGCTAAATGTGTAGTTATATATAGATATTATAGTAGGTATGTACCTATTATACAAAAATGCATAGTCATTAGTTAAAAGCCTGTAACCGATGCCCCTTAAAACACTACCAGAAAATTTAGTGGGCTTATTATATTTTATATACATTCAATAAACAAATAAGACTTTAAATTGAGGGAGCTTTTTTCAAGCAAGTTTTGTTTCCTGCATTAAAAAGTTGTAAACTGTGAGTTTTAATATCTGGAAATGAGATTGTTTATTATGCTATAAAATGTATGTATGTTTTAATTTCAAGGTCCATTACATTAGGCAAGAGAATGCAACTAGCCTTGTAGTGTCTCCAGCTGTAAGCTGCAGAATTTTTTTTTTTTTTTTAAAGCCATAAATCTCAGGAGATCACACCAAAATTCTTCATAAAGGATTTTAAACAGAACTCTTGAAATATCACTGAACCTTGAAACTGGATTCCTGTTATCTTGACTTCTAATGATGTTTATTTAACCTTATTATACTTACATAAAGTTCATATAGTTTTTCCTTAGTCTGAATTTCATAGGTCAGAAAACATGAGTTTTTCAAAACTTCCTGTTGACCTTTATTTATATAATTAATTGTCCACTTTTTCTGTTTTCTTATTGATTAAAACAGAAGCAGGTTCTCAGGGATCTCCTGCAAGACAGATAGAAAAACATAACACTACTACTTCAAGATAGTCAAACAATAAAAGGGAGTGTTTTTGTGTCTTTTCTTTGTGTTTTTGTCAGTATGCAACAGAATAGGATGAAGCAAACATGCCTTAAAACATCTCCAATTTAAAAAAAATTGAACAACAAAACAATAAAAGAAAATAATGATGAACATTTACTTGTTAGTTGTGTGAAAACTCCTAAGTAAATGCATGACAAATATACATTGTTTCATAAGTTTGACTTTGTAATATCCAAATGCCTTCAAAAAAGTGACCTGAAGAAATTGCTTTGTTATTCCCGTACAAATATTTTTATTTTAGTATCCAAGGTTAAGGTTCTTGATCCTTGGCAAGAAACAAACAAACAAACAGACAAACAAACCCCAAACAATTAAGTATTTTACTTTTGTCTTCTGCTTAAACGGGACACAAAGGCCATGACACAGGGAGTACAAAAAGTTACTCATAAATCTCTCATAATTATATTTTCAAGAAGTTAAAAAGACAAAAATAGAGAAAAGAAAAGCAGTGCAGGAGAACTTACCTTTGGTTTTACCTGTCTCAAGGTTCTTAGGTTCAATTTGGTCTGAAACACCTCTCATCTCTTCAGTTCAGACCTAATGGATCTGGAGATGTTCTGTATAAAGGAATAGCAAAACTCAGATAGTTTTCTTCCCATCATCAATATCAAATCAAATAATCCACTGAGAGGTGGTAGTCAGCTTAGCCAATTCTATTCTTATTTTATTCAAGCATCCAGTGCATCACTTTTTTTTAATTCACATTTTAAGCCAAATAGTGTTCATTGCACTTTATCTCAAATACAAGCATTTTGCCTTTTGGATTAGATTAAATAAGAAAGGAGGTTGTATTTATTATACTAAATGTTATATTTTAACATCTGCTGCTTTTGGCAAGCCATTAGTCTGGGTTAGAGTTTGTTAGTTGATTTACAATATATTCCTCTGCAAAAGTGTCTTGTCATGCGCAAATATACTAGAAGAGCATTCCCTTAGTGACCATGACAACATGTTTGCTCCAAATGTTGGCAGTTCCAAAAGTTGCAGCAGAGTTGTAACTTTCAGAAGGAAATTGAACAGAATCCATGAAAAAACTTTTTTGCCATTGTATTTCAATCACTCTAAGTTGTAATTGACATTTTCCACACAGGCATGAAAGAGATATTTGAATGTTTAATATTTATAAAAGTATTCAAGAAGTATTTGACTTATAGGCTGAGTTCCCAACTTCTCCACACTAAGTCAACCTCATCTGTTTAATGTTAGAATTTCACATCATATGTTGATAGCATCATATTTTTCTATCATTTCTCAGTCAGTGCTTTTACTTTTTCTCTTGCACAGGAAGAAAGATAAAAAGACCCTTAATCAATAGCTGCAATGAAGGTAGTGTTGGTGTTATGTTGCTGTAGGGGAAGTTGCCACATCCATTTTTAGGATTTTCAAGTAACCAGAGTAATCATCAAAGAATGAAACAACCTGTAAAAAATAAGAGCTCTGAGTGTAAGAAGTTTGCTTAAAGATGAGAATTGTAATGCTACAGTGACTTGATGCCTTGTGCAATTCCTGCAACATGTCCAACATATTAACACCCGGGAGAGCTATACAGATTTAGTTTTGAAGCATCTCTTATAGACACTAGAGAACAGCATACCACACAGGTTCATAGCTAGATTATCACTTGAATAATAAACTCATTTTCATGTTTCATTGGTTTTGTAAATGTCTGCAGATATGGAAATGTCAGCCACATGGTATGATTTAAAAGGAACAAAAAGTTTGTAGATTTCATTTGTCCAAGAATAACACTCCTGCTCTTTCTGGCAGTTAGTACTGAGATAATTACATCACTTTCACCATTACATGAAGTGTTCCTAAGCATCAACTCAGACAATACCATGGTTCTTTATTACATATGCCTTTTAAGAATGATTGTCACTGTGTTTTCAATGTGCAGTTTATGTTATCTTATAAAGTGCATTTTCAAACTTTTTTTTCCAAGAGAGATAATGGTTCTTACTTTAGTTAAGATTTCATTAGCCCAGTATTTTTTCAGAACAAAAAGTCTAGTATATATCTACCCCCATATTCAGTAGGGTAGGTGTAATTATTTAAACTGTAGTAGAATGAAAAAAATGGTGGGGGAAGTATTTCTATTATTAGGAAAATATGTGTCTGGTCTAACTCTATGCCCCATAAACAACTGCTTATAAGATAAAAGGAGAAAATAGCAAAAATTCTTGACTGAGAAAAGATAAAACATTAAAGAGGTCATTGGCATACAATTAGAGCATCATTCTGATCATCTAAATGTCACTTATCTGAAAATTCACATTATCTGAAATAAATTCATATTTTCTTCACATTTAGGAAGGAATATGGTACCGCTTCATCTAACACTGATTTTAGGAAATAGATGGGCATATATGCCTGCCCAAGAACTGATGAGAAGAGATCAAAGTGGAGGAGATCTTTGGAAGGAAATAAGAGGCAGAGGTTTGAAAAAACTCCTAACATTGTATGTAAACTGAAGCCCCTTCCTTGCATGCAGGTTTCAGCATATAAAAGCTTAAGTGCATAAAGATCACTGTAAACAGTTTAAAAGTCAATAAAGGAGATCAATAGCTGCCTTCCATGCTCACAATGGGACAGCTAAGAGTGTGTTAGGTTTGTACTTGCACATATCCACTCTGTGGCAAACTTTGCAACTTCTGAAGAGCATTGAGTCTAAACTAGACTTATCACATGGGTAGAGTATCATACAATGACTACAAAGACAGCTGACTCAGGACTGGTAACAGTCCTGCAACAGCATTGCAGAATTTAGGGCAATACAATTTTTTCTTGAATTGCTTGTAGCCCACGGCTACATGTAGACTCACCTGTGGCTTTGAAATTGGTTTGACTTCTATCTGCTTTTACACTCGTTGGTTGAAGCTGTGGCAGATGTTCTAGCTGTGACAGATGTTCCAGCTGAACAGAACAATGCTTTATAAAGAGAAGAAAAAATACTGCTGTAAGCATGTAAGAGAATTTTGGCAGCTCAAACATTTTGTTAAAGCATACCAGCCTTATAGAACTTCTGTAATATTAAGAATGAGAATGTCTTTCATTTGGTATTTGATCAGGCCTAAATTTCCTTTGCTGCTTCTACATACTATTCTAAAAATCTGGTGCATTAGAGTTGTCTGAATGTTCAGAAGTTTAATATCAAACTTCATCCAAGCTTTCTTGATTTATATAATAAAATGTAGAATACTTCATTAAACAACTACACAGACCCACTGACTATGTTGAAAAGTACTTTGCAACAACAACTACTTTTGATTAACAACATTACTATGAATCGAGGAGGAGTATTTATACCAGAAAGCACAACCAAAATCCACATTCTCTTTTGAAGAACATTAAAGCTGATGAAAATATCAACAAAATTATCTGCTGTATTTCAGATTCCAGGTAAAATAATAAGAGAAAATTATTTGAATGTCAAAAGCAGAAGAGGGAGAGGGTTAAAGTGTGAGAAAAGGAAACAAGACAATGGGATAGGGAATTGAGTATAAAAGGTAGATAAAAATGTCAGACAGTGAAAACTATAATTTCCTTGAATTATACAATTTGTTTAGATGATTAAAAGTTAACTTAAGAAGTTTAATCCAGTTAGTATAATATGCAAGTCTGGTCTTATCTGGACCTCTTTGTTTACAGAAGTGTGCTGAATATATCAAAACTAGGTATGCTTTACAGCATTTTCAGTATTTCTTAGATTTTTTTCACTCATTTTTCAAACTGTTTCCTTAATAGAAAGACTTCAAAATTTATGTCAGAATATCACTCAACTTTTACTAATAAAAAATTTGTGGTTGGTTTGTGTTCTGAACTGCGTTTTGGGTAAATTTTTATCTTTGGGCAACAGATCACTGCCACTGAAAAAAAGTAGAGATTATTTTTACATGTTTTGCTCCTCCCGAGGGGAATGAAGTTCTTAGTGTCAAGCAATGAAGCAGTACATTTCCATCTCTGCTATGATTTCACTTCTTTGTTATTCATAAGAGAAATAAATGTTTTACAAGTTTGATTTCTAGGTTTGGTAGATGCTAAAATGCAGCTCTATATTTCCTGAACCATTAATAAATAAGATTCTTCCTTCAATGATAATATAGACTATGACATCTTTATCTTCACTACTAGTAAAAGGATTGATTTTATCACATACTGTTACTCATGAATCATTTCTCACTTCAATATGGAAACTGCCTATTAGAAGGCAGGAGATTTGTTTTCTTTAGGTAGCTGAGTTCTAACAACTACTAATGAAAGCTTACTGAAGTGAAGCTTTAGGGATTACTGATGATTAGCAATATTTAATCAATACTTGTACAAATGATCAGAAACATGGTTCTGCATTGCACAGCCACAGAAGTGAGAGAAATAGTGATGGAGAATGCCTCAGCTCTCTCCTCTGTTGTGCACCTGCTTAGGACCATGGACTGTCATGAGTAGCACTTGGGAAAAAAAAAAAGAGTCTATTTTCTGTTGCTATAAG
The DNA here is from genome assembly GCF_000687285.1 of Phaethon lepturus. Taxonomy (NCBI): domain Eukaryota; kingdom Metazoa; phylum Chordata; class Aves; order Phaethontiformes; family Phaethontidae; genus Phaethon; species Phaethon lepturus. Next base: position 40,742 of record NW_010515529.1, read on the forward strand.
GTATTAAATTCAATAGATCTGAAAATAAGGATTTGAATCTCAGAATTCTAGCTTAGAGTGTTATTTCATTAATAAAATATATATTCTTCAAATTCACAAGTTTTACAAGATATTAGGAAATGTCTGCATTATTTAGGTCTCCCCGGGGAAGGTGAAGCATTTGACCATCATTTTAATAACATAAAGGCATTTCAATCTGTGGCATTGGCCTTTTTCCATATCTCATGACTAACTATAATTACATGAAGATGTGCAAATAATCAAAATTCCTAATTCCCCACAGCAAATATAACTTTGGTTTTGCTCATTCCAAAACCTTTGTGGAATTCCTTTAAATGTCTTCAGTACGTGTTTGAGTAAAAAAGCCCAACAGATGAATGAAAGATGAATGAAAGCCAGAGACAGGCTAACGTATCACTTATTAGCAAAAAAAGCTTAGGGAAGCTTTAATGAAAGACATTTAAAACTCCTTAAATTTTAGCTGATAATGCCCCTTTCTTTCTTTTGTAATTACACTGGAGAAAAATGATGACATCTTGGTATAATTTTGTGCTTCATGTTTAGTTTTACAGCTTTAATGGTAAATGAGGTAAGAATGACCTCAGCTGGTGGAAGTCAGTTCAGTTTCACTCTAGCTGGTGCAACAATACTTACTGGATAAGAATCTAGCTCATTATTTTATTAGGATTTTATTTTCTTTCACAGTTATGATTCTCACTTAGACGAGGTCTAAGTAGTGCTCTGTGGGCTGCGTATAATCTGTACAACTCTTGTATCAAGTCCATTCTCTTCTCTCTAGTAAAGTGACTAGTCAGGGGTCACAGGCAGAAAATGAAACATCTCCACTGTTGGCATACAGCCCAGGTTAGAGTCAAACTGCTGGATTACAGGAAGTGTTGGGTGGCCCCGTCAGTAGTTGCAGCTGTCTAATCGCACAGCTAGTGCAGAAGCAGTCTGTGGTGTTGTTATTACATATATGTTGTAATATATGCTGCCTGTGTCCCCTGTCCTCTGCTGGCCCACCGGCAGGCACTTTGCAGCACATTCAGGCAAACATCTGTGGCTTGCACACAGTGCAGAGAGAGGTGAGTTCCATGATCATGTGAACCATGTCAAACCATTCTCACATGCAAGGTGAGAAGATGGGCTGGAAACATGTCCATAAACAGAGCTGAGTGAAACAGCACTTCAAGATGAGGACATGAGTTCAACAGATCTGTTAATGGTCTGGAAGAGGGAGGAGACAGCAAGACTATTAAATTTGTGAATTATACTAAATTTGGAGAAAGTACTAAGTACAAGAATATATTTCAGGGGGACTGTAACATTATGGGCTGACAAGAAAGGGAGGTTCAGCTTAGAAACTGTAAAGTAATATATTGGAATAACAAAACACCAAGGAAACACAGGGCCTCACGGTGAAAAACCTGGAAAAAACTTGATACCAGAAGAGATGGAGGGGAATGTGGGAAATGGTGAAGCAGTTAGATTACTGACTTTATGAGTTTGGAAATTAAAAATGAAGTTCTAATATTATTGACCTAAGTAAGAAACTGTAGATTTTTTTTCCAGTTTAAACTCATCTGTCTTTCAATTTGTAAATACTCATTCAAATTAAAACACAAATCTTTAAGATGAACAAAATTCAAACCTTTCCTCTATTGCAAGTCACAGGAAAACTGTAACTAATCTACACTCCCCTATAGGACTGATGAGAAAGGAAGATATCTAATTTCTTTTCACCACCATCCCCTGCTCCATCAGTTCCCTGTATCTCTTGACATCTTCTTAGCCTGCCTGATCAGTTCAAAGTACATTGTTTACCTTTCATTTTGTGGGAAGACTTGATATTTAGCATCTGGGATGAGGGGGAAGAGAACACTTGCAATCATGTGAAATTATCACAAATAATTAAAAGGATTACAAATAAATGTTTGAAGCCTATGATACTGCAAGTCCTGGTGGTTCAGTAAGCATTAGTTTACTGTATGGCAAGGTTTTGGTAGCAGGGGGTCTACAGAGGTGGCTTCTGAAAGCTGCTGAAAGCTTCCCTGTGTCCAGTAGAGCTAGTGTCATCCGGCTCCAAGATGGATCCAGAGCTGCCCAAGGCTGAGCCCACAGCAATGAGTGGTTGCGCCTCTCTGATAACATATTTAAGAAGGGGGAAAAAAAAAGGACACACAGCAATTGCAGAGAGATAAAGGAGTGAGAATATGTGAAACAACTCTGCAGACACCAAGATCTGTGAAGAAGGAAGGGGAGGATGTGCTCCACGTGCCAGAGCATGAAAACCATGGTAAAACGCAGGCTGTCCGCCTGCAGCCAATGGAGGTCCATGGTGGAGCAGATACGCACCTGCAGTCCATGGGGGACCCCATGCCAGAACAGGTGGGTGCTGGAAGAAGGCTGTGACCATGTGGGAAGCCAATGCTGGAGCAAGTTCCTGGCAGGACCTGTGGAGTGAGGATCCCGTGCAGATTTTCTGGTGGGACTTGTGACCTCATGCAGGACCCACGCTGGAGCACTTTGCTCCTGAAGGACTGCACCCTAACGGTGAGTGGAACCCCAAGGGGGTCCACCTGTGGAAGGGACCCAGGCTGGAGCAGTTCATAAAGAAGGGAAGGTCTCATGTTGGAGAAGTTTGTGGATCACTGTGTCCTGTGGAAGGGACCTCACACTGGAACAGGGGAAGAGTGTGAGTCCTTCCCTTGAGGAGGAAGGAGTGGCAGAAATAATGTGTCATGAACTGACCATAACCCCCATTCCCCGTACACCTGCAGCACTTGTGTGGAGGAAGTGGAGAAAATTAAGGAGCAAAATTGAGCCTGGGAAAAAGGGAGGGGTGGGGGAAAGTGCTTGAAGATTTGGTTTTATTTCTTATTACCTCTATTCTATTTTGATTCGTAACAAATTAAATTATTTTTTTCCCCAAGTTGAGTTGTTTTGCCTATGATGATAATTGCTAAATGATCTCTCCCTGTCTTTATCATAACCCACAAGTTTATCATTACACTTTATCTCCCCTGTCCAGCCAAGAAAGGGAATGATAGAGTGGCTTTGGTGGGCACCTGGCATCCAGCCAGGGTCAACCCACCAAGTTTATAAACACAGGAACAAAGTATTACTATTTCAGGTTGCCAAAACAACAAATGGTACCACAGAGCTGGAAGGTAAAGTCTTAGATTACATGTAAGAGGAGGATGTAAGACCATTGAATTGCTCAGACCTTGCACCAGAAAATCAGAGGTCAAAATCTGTTTAAAAAGCCAAACACTAAATACAAAACTAAAAATGTAACAGAGCTTTAATTCAGTGGCAGTGAAGAAGCACATTTTTTTTCACACAAATTAATAATCTATAGTATTTTATTTTATATGTGAAATGTAATAGGTGCACATAATATAATAATGCATCGTTCAAAAGAAGTTATTTACTGCAGAATCTTGTTTTTTCAAGCAAAATGTTCTGCAATTTCCTGCATATCAGTGATAACTACAGACTGTGATTTAAGAAGATATATAAAGTTACGATAAATAATCTTTGCTTATTCAATGAGAAAATTTAAACAGTAATTTCTTACAGTTTAAATTTGCTATTTTATATATAACTTAAAATTACATAAAGTAGGAGCTGTGCTGTCACTGAGTATTATGTTACTCAGAGGAATGCATTGCTACTTATTTTTCTTAGAGATTTACAGTAAGTATCAGTAGAAAATATTTGAAACAGAAGTTAAAGTTACATTTTTTACTGCATGAATTTTTATTTTCTCATAAAAGAGAGTTTCCTCATAAAAGAGAGTTGATCTGTCAAATACTTCAGCAGGTTGAAGTTTCAAGAATTTATCTACAAATTTTATAGACATATATTCAGTGTAATTGGATGCCTGTTGATGTCACCTGTGGATTATGTGAATCCTTCTGCCTTACAATTTATTCTTCAAGGGAGATTTGGTATGAACAAATTTGTACTTCTAATGAAGAGTTTCTATTTCAGTTGGGTCATGCTATGATAGAACTTGCATGACAAATTCAAATTGCCCTTTTCAACTATCTTTCCTTGAAAATAAAAATCCATAAACTGGAAAACAAAAAAACAAGCAAGCAAACAAGCAAAAAGCCATCCCATCCTCCAGAAACAAAAATCCTATTTTATTGCAAAAACTGAGGCTTTAATTTTCAAAATTTGTTTCAGAGTTTTAAAATCAACCTCAATCACCTAAATGCACTGATTTCAGAAGTACTAAATATCCATATCTCAATGATACCTGGGAGATGTTGAACAATTTTGAAAATCTTGCAGGAAACTAGATTTCAGTGTCCTTGTTTAAAAATCTTACTAATGTAAATTAATGTGTTTCACTTTGCCTTTTGAATTTAAATTTTCAACATGGAAACCAGTATTCTTCAGGTTATGAATAAGACTGTCAATTTGCCTCCCCTCTCCCTCATTTTTCACTAGTCTACTAATTACAAGTGATTTTTCCTTAATGCCTCTTAATTAGATTCTTTTTTTGTCCTTTCTCATGTCCCTGCAGCTGCTGCCCTATAACACATCTGTCAAAGCAGGTGCTCTGCATTCATTTTCAAAACAATTTGAGAAATTTCTTTTAACATAACTTTGTAGGTAGGAAATTGTTGATTATTATTGGCACTTGTTATAAATCTGTTTTATTTCCTACTTGATATTTTCCCGTGGTATTTATGATCAAGACATTTAGAAAACTTTTTATAATTTTGGCAGGTTCCCAGATTTATAACCATACATAAAGATGATAATAACACCTCCAGAAGACTGGTCTTGGCCTTTATATTTTAATGTTCATTAACTGATTTCATGCTGGGTAAAGCAACTCCTACATATATATTATTTCCTTTTAGATATTCCTACTGGCTTGCATATTGCTGGCAGAATTTTGTAAATAGATTAATTCTATATAACCTTTTGCCTTCTAATGAAATGGTCATATCTGGAAGTCCGAGAAGGTAGTTTTATATCTATTTTTTTCACAGTTGATTAGAAATCCATCACCACTATGCATGCTTGCACATTGTTTAAAACATTAGAACTACTTTGTCAGCAAAATCTCGATATAATTTCATTTTGGCTGACATTAATACTGTTATCTTTGTGCCTGTCCATTAATTAAGATGTGTTCTTTTACTTTCACCGCAATTGCAAAGATTAGAGGTTGGTTAGAAGATTAGAAGGCAAGACAGCCTGGGGCAGAACCATTTTCTGTGAAGTCCAAAGGCACTTTATATAGTGATCACTTAACAAGGAGAAAAAAGTCATAGTAAACTATTTTTAATTTACCTCTATCTATTACTCAAATAACACTTCTGTAACTTTGTTCCATATAAGTTGAATCCAGTTCCAGTCCACAGATTCTTTTCTAATCACTAATTCCCAGTAGACTACTCACAGGATTAGTAAATCAGCTGGAAAGAAATGAAGAAAGAGACAAACAAAATAATGCGTCTGATGAGCATTTAGTATGGGAAAACTTAAGGAACTGGAAAGGATTAATATACCTACAACACCCTAGATAATATGGAACATCTTATTATTCAGAAGCAGATGTATAAATTCACAAAACTTTGGCCAAAAGCCAAATTTTTTGTGTTTGGCTTACCAGTTAAAATAAAGAACAAGGTTAAGACTTTTGTGAAATTTACAGGAAAAAGTTTTAAGGGTACCTGAAAAGGAAGAAAAATTATATCTCCTTTGGGCCACTTTCCAAAGAGAGACAAAAAGAAAGGACCACCGAGAATGATTTCTGGAATCACATAGGAAAACACTTACAGTTTCTAAATGGACTGATTTTTCTTATCACTGTTAATAAAAGCAAAATCTTAAAATGGTAGAATTTTGTAATACTTATCAATTTAATGTGTGTGTGTAAACAGATACAAAAAAGCGGTGCCAAAATACTTTTTTAAGTATTTATGATGAGAAAAACTGAGTCTAAGGCTGACATCCTGTCATATTGAATTTGGTGCAATCATTTTCATTTATTTTAATGAGCATACAATATAATACTTTTGTCTGTATGCTTTTAATATTTACTTACAAAACTTTGAAGTGTACAAGCATTCAGGTAGACATTGTGCATGTTATTCGGGAATGTCATATAGAAGGCAGATTCTTTTTTGTTTGTTGGTTGGTGTTGTTTCTTAAAGGTTGAAAGAACAATATACTTCTGATTTCTTGGGAAGATGAAATTTTCTCATAATATGATTTGTAGTCTTACCACAGCCTTTGGATGTAGCAGGAAAATGTAAGATCTAAATTCAAGGACAGAAACTGACCATCACTATCTGGCTGCCTATCTAATGTGAGGGTCATTATCCCTATATGTCACAGACTTAACTCTTTATTGTTTCTCATTTCTTTTGAAAATGTCCTGATATTAGAAGAGTAAAATAATCTAAATAAATATTTTCAGGGAATTTTTTGTTCATTAATCTTGCTGAAAATCACCTCTTGAAAACTGGATGAGACTCTGGATTCTTTCACAAATGCTAAATAACATGATCTGGGAAAATTCCTTGTCTTAAATTAAAGGTCAATTTATCACTTCTTCCAGTGTCTGGATCATCTAAATCCCTGACACTGTTTCATTAAGCATAAATATTTGAATTGTTATTAATATTAAGACTACAATTACAAAATCTCTGAGCTGTTGGGAAGTTACCACCTCTTCTAATTATCCCTTATGAGAACTGTAGAAAACACTACCAAAAAAAAAACCATGCAACGAATATTAACCAAGTATATGGTTGTTAAAGTCTCTTTCCTTTCCTAAATGAACATTAAATATTTCTTTCTGATTAATTAATTTTAACTGGCAAATTATATCTGGAATAGAAGTACTAAGTAACTTGTGCAGAAGACGTTGTGGGTTTTTATAGCAATGCTTTCACTACCCCAAATCAAAACATTATTTTATGAGTTTGTAGACATACATTTCTCTCCTGCACTGTCAGTTCTATATACTTAGTCTGATATCTCAAAATTAAATTGGTTAGCTGATTGATATAGAAGTGAGACAAAATCCTTGTTAGAAATATCTGTAGTCTTAAAATTTGTCTCCAGGAAGCAGAAGAAAACCATTCTCCAAAATATGATTTATTGACAATCCCTTAACCCACAGTTCCATAGCTGGTTTACTCAAGAAGGTTTTTTTTGAATGTGAGCTTTAAAATAAAGTATTTTTGTTCATACTCTGAACTGTCCTTCAACTTGAAAACAGTAAAATTACATAGTACAATGGTAAAACTCAGAAAAACTTGCATTTTGATCATAGCCTTTGGCTTCTTTAATATTACTTATCAAAATAGTTTTCTTGGTTTAGCGCTGCTCTGGGCTAAATGTTAGCAATTTACTCTATCACCTGAAACACCCCTCCCAGGCAAGAAAGGGAAATCAGGGAGAGAAAGGAAACTCATATTTTGAAATAGGTTGAAATAGAAACAGATTTAATAAAACAATAAAGCTAATATTAATACTAAAGTAATATAAAGTATACAGAGTTATACGCAGCCTAGATAGTGGTCAGGAGCTGTGTGCTCCCACGAGCGAACACTGGTTGGTGGACACTGCGAGCAGCACAACTCCGGAGCAGGGAGAGCCGGCCTCAGGAGCAGAGCAACGGGTGAGACCCTCCAGCAATGGCAGCCATTGAGAGAGAGAGCTGTTCCCAGAGGACTCCCCAGTTTATGTTGAGTGTGATGTTTATGGTATGGAATACTTCTGTTGGCCAGCCTGGGTCAGCTGTCTTGACCTCTGATCCTCCTAGCTTTAACACCTGGCTATCTCAAGTCTGCTAGAGGTCTTGATCACTATGGAAACCCGCATACCATGGCTGGCCATGAACTAAAACAAAGTGTCTTACCAACTTTGTTCTCACATTAACGGATGCTGCAGTCTTCTCAGAAATACAGCTTTCCTGAAGAGAAAACTGATTTTATGATTTTATCTCAGCAAAACCAGGACAATGGTGAATTATTGTTTAAGGATTAGCATCACTGAAAAGCTCATTCATATAGAAGGACAAGCAAATTTCAAGCAGTTTACTTATGGGGCAACTAAATTTTAAGATAATGAGAAGTTTGCACTTTATTGATATGAGTCATGTTACATGTTTTAAGTCAGAAGTGTGTATCGATCACATCAGAGTACTAGGAACATAACTGAACCATCGCAAATAACTTGTAAATAAAACTAGGCCAGATTATTTAATTATTCCATTGTTACTACCAGAAAGGAAATATTATTATGCGTGTTGGTCAGTGGACATGAAAAGTGACATGTTAAATACAGAGGAAACAGATACACGAAACTGTACTCATTTTCCATTTATTTTTAAATCAAATTTTAAAATGTTTATATTATTTATATATAATTTATATTATGATACATGGTTGTGCCCATATCTTCAGTGATTCCAGGATCACACACTCAAAAATACGTTGCAGAAGGGAAAGATAAAGAGCCAATGATTTTTTAATATATTTTTCTTAAAAAAAACAACTTTGCATTCAGGGCAGTCATAGAAAGTTCATCTGCAAGTGAGTATTTTTCAAAAAGATGGATATGTGAAAGGATTTGAATTGTAGTCCTGACCAGAACTGGTTAGAATAAGTGTAGACTTTACAGAAAATTTATAGATGTTTGATGTACAGATGGCTGTGCCTATGCCAGTCATCTTGACTTTACAATCAGTGGGCAGAAACAGGCACTTTGTGGATAGGAATGATCTCATTTTGAGCTACTACTTTAGGACAAGATGAATCATCTTGTCGAAATATCAGTTTCTTTTATCTGTGGAGTCTAGACAACTAACTCACACAAAATTGTCCATAATAGATGTTAACTATGTGGTAGTTGATAATGCAACCAACTTTCTCAAAAATAACAAAGAAACAGAATTAAAAGAGTATGTGCTCACTTGGGCTGGGATAGAGTTGGTTTTCTTCATAGTAGCTAGTATGGGGCTATGTTTTGGATTTTTGCTGGAAACAGTGTTGGTAACACAGGGAGGTTTTAGTCATGGCTGAGCAGTGCTTACACAGAGTCAAGGTCTTTTCTGCTTCTCACTCCACAGTGAGTAGATTGGGGGTGCACAAAGAGTTGTGAGGAGACACAATCAGGACAACTGACCCCCAGATGACCAAAGGGATTTTCCATACCATACGGAATGAGTATGACTTCATGCTCAGCTTATAAAGCTGGGGGAAGAAAGAGGAAGAGGGGCATGTTCAAAGTTATGGTGGTTGTCTTCCCAAGTAAACATGACGTCTGATGGAGCCCTGCTTTCCTGGAGGTGGCTGAACACCTGCCTGCTGATGGGAAGTAATGAAGGAATTCCTTGTTTAGTTTTACTTGAGTTCTTGGCTTTTGCTTTATTTATTAAACTGTCCTTATTTCAATGAGTGAGTTTTCTCACTTTTACTCTTCTGATTCTCTCCCCCATCCCACCATGGGGGGTGTGAACGAGGAGTTCTGTGGTGCTTAGTTCCTGGCTGGGGTTAAGCCATGACACACTATAAAAGGAAAACATGACTGGCTATTGTTTGTAAATATCACCATATTTCTTATTAATTATTTTGCTAAAATATCGGTTTACTTATTTATCTGGACATATCAAAAGTAATAGCTGTAAAGCACAACTTGGGATCAATATTATAGAAGAAAACATTTTATTTTCTATTTAAATTACATGGTTACAGCTTTAGAATATGCAGAAAACTTCTGCTCCAAGATTTATATCGTTTAGGGAAATTAGTGAAACACAATTTGATTTTCATTTGCTTAGGCAATGCCATTTCAAATTTTAAAAAGGTACAATTTCTGATTTTTTAATTTAAAATTAGCAGCTTAAAGACCTTAATGAGAATTTACTGATAACCTCTTAAAATAGACTAACAGCAGCTGTTATGTATGAGTTGCAAAAGTTTAAAAAGGGAATGTTTAACAGCATAGATGCCGCCTGGCATCTCTCTTCCAAGCTGCTCCCAAGTCCAGCTAAGACTATTGAATAGGACAATACAATTGATTAGCCATTTATCTGTGTTTTTCAAACATTGTATCAGGTAATTTTTGTATTTAGTTGCAAAAGAATTTTTACATTGATTTCAGTGTGAGTGGGATTGAGGCCTTCTGGAAAACATCTATAAAGACCATGTGGGTACACCTGGATGACCTGTTTCAGGGTGTTCAAATAGTGGCACCAGACAGTTATAATGCAAATGCTTGATGATTTGTCTTATTTCTTGTACTCTTTACAGTTTCACAAGGGAAACTGATTTTAGTAAATTAAGAACTAGTTCTTAGCTACAAATATATAATGGAATTTAATATTTGCAATAATAATAACAACAGTAATAAATTTAATAATAATATTAACAATAATAGTAAAGGATAATTAGTCTTGAAAAATAATAATCTGGTACTGGATTTTTTTACTAAATATGTGATCACCTCATGTCCAATCAATCTCACCTGTGCTAGAACTGTCTATTACATTTTTCTGAAATTTAGCATGGCAAAATGCACTCCAAACCCACCCTGGGTATCATATATTTAGCCTTTTAACACAACAATCAGTTAAGTAGGAAGACTTTGTATGCTCTGGTAAAAAGGAAGTTATAAAGTGAAAATTGCTGTATATTTTATGCGTAGGGACAAAACCAGGAAGGGCCATAGGTGTGAGCCAGTCCTTATGACAGCATTTAAATACATATCTGAATACAGTTGTGGCAGTCAGCAGAGAAGGTGACATATAGAACAGTAACGAATTGTGATATTATGGGACTGTAAGTTCAAGGCTGCAAGTTGAGGAATAGAAAATAAAAAAGATGCATGCATGTATTGGGTTTGCATGGGAAGATTTTGCTAGTGGTAGGACTACAAGGGTGGCTTCTGTGAGAAGCTGCTAAAAGTTTCTCCCATGTCCAATAGAGCAAATGCCAGCTGGCTCCAAGATGGAGCTGGGGCCAGTCAAGGCCAAGTCCATCAGCAACAGTGGTAGCACCCCAGTGATAACATATTTAAGAAGCACAAGGGAGAGACGAATGAGAGTATGTGAGAGAAACAGCTCTGCAGATGCCAAAGTCAGTGAAGAAGAAGGTGAACAGAGATCCCCCTGCAGCCCATGGAGGTCCACAGTGGAGCAGATATCCACCTGCAGCCCATGGAGGACCTCACACCAGAGCAGATGGGTGTACCTGAAGGAAGTTGTGACCCTGTGGGAAACCTGTGCTGGAGCAGGCTGCTGGCAGGGCCTGCGGAGAGAGGGAGGGCTGGTGGGGCCGGGGATGCATGCATGTATTGGGTTTGCATGGGAAGATTTTGCTAGTGGTAGGACTACAAGGGTGGCTTCTGTGAGAAGCTGCTAAAAGTTTCTCCCATGTCCAATAGAGCAAATGCCAGCTGGCTCCAAGATGGAGCTGGGGCCAGTCAAGGCCAAGTCCATCAGCAACAGTGGTAGCACCCCAGTGATAACATATTTAAGAAGCACAAGGGAGAGACGAATGAGAGTATGTGAGAGAAACAGCTCTGCAGATGCCAAAGTCAGTGAAGAAGAAGGTGAACAGAGATCCCCCTGCAGCCCATGGAGGTCCACAGTGGAGCAGATATCCACCTGCAGCCCATGGAGGACCTCACACCAGAGCAGATGGGTGTACCTGAAGGAAGTTGTGACCCTGTGGGAAACCTGTGCTGGAGCAGGCTGCTGGCAGGACCTGTGGAGAGAGGAAGGCATGCTGGAGCAGGTTTGCTGGCAGAACTTGTGACCCCATGAGGGACCCAGGCTGGAACAGTCCATTCCTGAAGGACTGCAGCCTGTGGAAGGGACCCAGGCTGGAGCAGTTCATGAAGAACTGTAGCCCATGGGAAGAACCCACTTTAGAGAAGTTCATGAGGGACTGTCTCCTGTGGGAGGGACCCCATGCTAGAGCAGGGGAACAGTGTGAGGAGGAAGGAATGGCAGAGACAAAGTGTGATGAATTGACAGCAACGCCCATTCTCTGTCCCCCTGTGCCAGTCGGGGGAAGGATGTAGAGGTATTGGGAGTGAAGCTGAGCCTGGGAAAAAGTGGGGGATGGGGGACAGTGTTTTAACACTCGTTCTTATTTCTCATTTTGATTTGATTTGTAAAAAATTAAATAAATTTCCTTGAGTCAAGTTTGTTTTGCCCATGAAGGTAATCATTGAGTGATGTCTCCCTGTTATTATCTCAACCCTTGAGCCCTTTGTTATATTTTTTTCTCCCCTGTCCAGCTGAGAAGAGGTGTGACAGAGAGTGTCTGGTGGGCACCTGCCCTCAAGCCAAGGTCAGTCCACCACAAGACTACAGCTAAACTAGCTACAAAGACTGCATGACTGGTTAAGCTGAAGTAATGTATCACATACACACTGATACAATCTGATACAATATCTACAACATCTTCTTTTGTTTATTCTTTATCTCTACATGCTTCCTGGATAAGGGGTTTTGTTTGTTTGTTTGGTTGGTTGGTTGGTTTGGTTTTGTTTGTTTGTTTTATAGAGATTACTGAAAAAAATCCCACATTAGTCATCCTTATTTCCTTCAATCTCTTGGATTTTTTTGGTGGGGTTTTGTTTGTTTGTTTGTTTGTTTGTTTGTTTGTTTTTTTAACAGAAAACTTTCTTTTAAACTACAGATCTGCACAGAGCTAAAGCAAGGATTTTAGAATGTATTGAGGATACTAAAGAATTATTAGTTTCACATGTTAACTGTCCTGTTTTTCAGTGTTTTATAAGCAAATATTTGCAATGTTTCGGGACAGTTTCTTTCTCAGTATGCCTACTAGGAGATGAATCTTTGCTCATGGCAGTTGAGAAACTTCATACCTTGGGATGATCCATTCATATACCAGGGCTCAGATTTTGTACAGAACTAAGCTGTATTGAATCAAATTGCTTTTCCAGTGAAACTGAGCTGGAGTTGTTTATTAATTTTATACATAGCAAAATAAAATCCCAGCTAGAATGACCTTTGTAAAAGTCTATTTGATAAATTTATTCTGTTAAAGTGAATAGGTAACAGACTAAAATTTTTAAAGTTATTTCATAAGTAGACTTCTACACAACTGTCTCATTACTGTTTCTTTCCTTAATATTTCCTTCTTTCATGGTTTAGATATTTTTCACTTCTTTTCTTCAGTTTTTTTACTAAAAAAAAATTACTATTTATTAATTGAACACACATTTTCCTTTCATTTCACTGGTAGCTGTTTGAGACCCTCAATGGCATTGAATTTAATATCTGACCTTACTGAGTTTATGCCCACAGTTACATTCTAATTTTTTGGGCTTTTAAATGAGACTTAAATGAAGACTACTTTTAATCAGTGTACACTTACTCATAATACAGCTATTTTTAGTTCTTCCTGATTGTATGGTACACCAAGAAGTATTATCAGCTGGAAACCCTCATAGGTAGGAAAATGGGCAATGGTCATTTTGTGACCAGCAGGGTAATGGACTCTTTGCTAAAACTGAGTTATAAGCTGTCCTGTACTTAATCTTCCAGATCCATCACTATAATTTGCATCCTCAAAGATTGCTATTGGATTTTCATTCTGAATAAATGAGTGATCTCAGGAGGTACAGATCCATGTCTTCTGCTGCTTGCAAAATAGGAAACTGTACATCATCTTTACCTAGCCTGCTATGACAAGCCCTGTCATACATCTTAATTTACTTTTGTGGTACAACTTCATCAATTCTACAAAAGCCTAACATTTCTCCCTTTGATTCTTATATATATATATTCCTCATGAGTGTAAAAATGCACCCTTTTTCTCTCTCATGATATTGGGTCTACAAAAAGTTCATTGACAATTTGCAGAGATAATAGCAGTGGATCTCAACAAAGTACATCTTTCATTCAGAACTTGGTCTCCAAGTTATCCGCATTAATATAAAGACATTTGGAAGCATTTGGAAATGTGAAAGAATAAATTCTCACTCAGCAGATAATAAATGCAGACATGTTAATAAAAAATGTCTGTAAGAAATTAAAATTACATAAACAGGATCACTATCAATCCTATATTTATAATCATTAATTGCCTAGCATGCTGACACTTGGAACTTATCACAACAGTTAAGTGCAATTAAAACCTCCTTAATTAGCAAAAATGTTTTGAAATCTCCCTTCTGTATCTGCCTCATCCTGCAAAATCCATACCACAAATCCATGCTCCTGGACAGGGCTACCTGATATTGCTCTAGCAGATCCGCTGAACATCTGATTCATTCTTCATAAAGATAGCCTTGGGTGCTTCATCCCAGTTCAGCCTTTCTCAGGATAATACTAACAGGTACACTTAAACTTATTCCCAACAAGATTTAGAATTCACTGAACTGACTCTAAGATTCACACTTTTTCTGCTCTGTATACATATCTTACTTTTCTTATTCTCCTTCTGTGTTTTTATTATCAGATAATTGTATGTTCTGGGAATAAGTTACTGATATACTAAGTAACCGTAAGACCTGAACAAGTCAAATAATTTTGAAGAGAAAGAATAGAAGACAATATTCCTTATGCTTTTTTCCATCATGCATTCTTATATTGTTTTCTATTCTGAAGAATTTAGTAAAAGATATAAAATAACATCTTTGTACACTCAAATCAAAAACTCAGAAAAATTGAAACAATTTTTTGACTGGACATCTTTCTAAAGCAGATAGCTTAGAAGGAGATACTGATTTGAACAGCAATAGTAGAACCTATACACAACATTAGAGCAGCTTGCCTCAATAATCTTTGCAGTGACAACTAAAAAGAAGAGTGAGAGGAGAGTCTACAAAAATTAAGACACCTAATATTCTTCATGGAACACTTCTTTTTTAGATATAACAAGAAAAATACCTGCATAGAATATGTAAAACAGGAAAATAATGATTTACATTTATGAATATAGAACTAAAATAATATTATTGAGACTGGATTAATACATTATTTCATTTTAGCTAAACTGCAATGACTGTACAATCTTACTCCACAGCGGGAAAAAAATAGTTTAGTTTACTGCATGGTACTGCTGGGTAAAATTGTACACATAGGCAATTATCAAGGACTAGTTGGTCTACAGTAATTTGCTATCTAGATGTAACATGTTCATATATCGAAACACGAGGTCTGAGGAAAAACATCGGTTTGTTTATTAAACCTAAATGAATTGACTGTCCCTGTGTTAAGCCTGTAGAAATAATGTTCATTTTCCCTTAAATAATTTTTTGTGGTAGAATTCATCTCAGTCTAAAGCAGCCTCAAAACTAAGAAATTCTCTGAAGAGTTGTATATCCACTCAGCAGAATGTTTCACTACGTTTTTTATTTGAAGCAATTTATATAACGGCAAATTAGAGGAGGGAAAATAGTTTACTGTGGTTTTCAAATGCATTGCACTGGATCATAAATACTGTGCTATCAGTGCTCTGTGCTAAGGCAAATGCGTGTCTAACTCTAATCATATGCTTTATCTTTTATACACTGTCCTGTGATTATGATCAAACTAGACTTAAAAAAAAAGGTTCACCTGGAAATACCAAATCAATTCCAGTATAAGGAGGTACAGCTTCATTAAATTTCTCACAGTAATGTTCTTCTTTGACCATATTTAAGAGTAGACAAAATAAACACGCTAATTAGACTTGCAACCTGAATCTAGAACCTAGAGGATCATTAATATGTATCAATATTAATACTAATAGGAACAGCTATTTTTAAGAAGCTTCATTTTTCTGAATTTACCTGGAACTAGAAAGTACATGCCTAGTTGGAATTTCTTAACAGTTTTGTCCTGCCTGCATATTATTCCTATCTATTCACTCTATCTATAAATCAGCACTGTTTTTTTCCACTGATCTTTGAAGCATGTTACAGGTAAACATTTTGGCTGGAAAAAAGGAAACTTGATTCAAAATACTGAAAACATCTCACCTGTTATTCCAATTGTCTACAATGACATGCCAACATCCTAGCCTATTCTGAATTTGAGATGACCATTAGAATCAGTGAATGTAAAATAGAAAACAACATTTACCATACTTTTTTACTGAAGCACCTAGGTCTGATAAATAATAGTACGTAGATCTTTCCCATTCACAAAACCTTTATACATTATATTTCTTGAAACATGTATTCTAGAAAATTCCTGTCCATGTTCTGTGGTTTAGAAAATTGGAAAAATTATCACTTCCACAGCATTAATTGTTCACGGAATACAGCTACTTAAAATAGCTAATATTTACTTTTCTTAGTCCTAGAATTATCTAGTTCTTTCCTCCTTTCAGATTCTTATTTTACTCACGCTTCCTCTTCTGTTAGTTCTGTGGTCTCCTAAAACAATTGATACTCTTTCCTTCCATCAGACCTTGATCAGTTTTTCCTGATATAAGAACATAAAAAGGACTCAACTAGATAAACACCACACTAATATGCAGTGTCAGACAGTGGATGTTTTAACAGAGACCTGTATAAAAGAAAGCAAGCAGTACCTTAACATACGCTCAAAGTTTGCAGGGATTTAAAATGAGGTATTAGAGCTATTACTGAAACATAGATTCTCAGTCAAGTGTTAGGTACTTTGCTTTGCAGAAAAGTGGAATAAAAGCTCCTTATAGTGAACATTTATTCAGTGAATAACTGTTTTTTAAGCACAGCATTTTATTTTCCTTCAGTTTCAATCAATTTTTTATTACTATATTTCTGGAATATATTTAAGTTTCAAATAGATACAAATAGATATAATGTCTCCAACTTTTTCCTTGCATTTGTAATCTGAAACATAACCCTACTATCTGCAGAAATGTCCAAGGATTGCAATTTCGGCTAACAGAGAATCTGCACACAGAAACACTGAGAGCTTCATTTCAGCTACATGTTTGTCTTCTATTTCAAAATCATCCTCATTATCTGCCTGTTCATTGAAAAGGTATCACTCAACAGCTGATTCCTCAAGCATGTTGACAGATGTCTGCTTTGAAATATCTGCTGGATAGCCAATGCATCAGCAAGATGTTAAATTATGTTGTTAACTGGAGAGAAGCACTAAGCTGCTAAACTAGCTGAGAAAACACAGACTGCCTAGTGACCTTTGCATAGAAATAGTGCTTCTACCCATAAACATTTTAAGGTCATGGGATTTATTCCAGTTCCTCACAAAGGCTGACATTTTGCAAAAGCCAGGAGCAACTCTGTACCAATTTTTGTTACCTAGGAAATGTCTCCCTTTGGTATCCATTAGCATGGGTCAACCTAATTCAGACTGTAAAGCCATTAGACCTGATAAAGTTTCAGAGCAAAAAGGATTTCTAGTGTTGCAGATAGTGGAGTTGTACCAAGAATATTCTTCCCTCATTTTGTTTTATATAGCTGCTCATGAGAATTTATACTCTGAATAGTCTGATAATCAAATTTCCTCAAAAATATGGTGGCACACAAAAATCTAACAGCTCATCCTCCACTCCCTGTCACTTTAGTTTTCTGTTATTGGGGCAGTATCATGTTTCACTTGCAAGAAAATTGTTCAGAATCAAAACAGATGCTACAGAAAGGGCTGCATGTAGCCATGCCCCTACAGTCCTTCCCCACCAAACTCTTCCCCACCTACAGTTTGTGTCAATTCCCCCCAACTTGTGCATCAGCTGTTATGGGAACACTGTGGTTTCCTGATGCATTCAGATTTGCCTCCTGATGCATTAGAGTATTAGGACTTCACCTTTAGTTTTTTATGACACAAATGGAATATTTGCTTAAAGATCCCAAACACAGCTGAAAAACAGTGAGCTTGTGTATATATTGATCCAAAAGCAAATGTGGTTGGAAGAATGTGTATAGAACTTTTTAAAGTTAGAACCTAAACATTGTTTAATTTTTTTTTCACATATCCTTGGCCACTTAATAGAGAATGCACTAGTTATTATTGGCGGAAGTTAATATTGAAAGGACAGCCCAAGAGATATGGGAAAAAGCCAGTATTTTAATTTTTAAAAATCAAATTTACAAACATAGATTCACAACACCAACAAATTCCTTACTGACATTCACAAATAAACAGAAACATACACACATGTTTATATGCAAAGCCGTATATTTCAAATCAGTCTATAGCAGACTACAAAAGAGAATATAAATTAAATCTTTGTAAAAAATTGCCTTTTTTGTATATGAGAACCTAAGACAAAGTGTCCTCTTTTCTATTTGTTTTACTCATTTTCTTCCTTTTCTTCTTTTCCATTTTTCATCATTCTCTATTTTCGTTATTAGTACAAATAATACAATGAAGTGTATAGAATTCAATACAGTTACAATTATTCTAGAGTCTGACCCTGAGCTTTGTATTGTCTGAATTTTGTAATCTTATTAATGAATCAAACTGTGGACCATAAAATAAACTTGTACAATTGTAAATTCACATAAGGTGTTTTACAGATCATTTTTTAAAGCTGAATGTTAAATGGGAGACTAATGTCATTGAATATCCTGGGATTAATATATATAATATTCATAAATATCTGATAAAAATTAATCTTGAACCCTGCATTAGTCTAAGTGACATGTGACATTGAATGCCAAGAAGAAGAAAATCTGACCCTCTGTAATAAAACCAATATAGTAAAAATTAATGTTAGGACACTGCGTATCTTCAGCATTGTTGAGACATAGACTAAGATCACCTTTAAGCTTAATAAAAAAATATGAAGAGCCTCTTGGGTATAAAACTGTCTATAGCAAATCTCAGCCCACATTCTTACTGTGCACAAAATCCCTTTAAATACTTGAATAATTGAACCTGGAGATTTGTCTAATGGAGATTTTACTGGTAACCTAGCTCTATTCCCTGTGAAATGTACTGCTTTGTAATTTTTAAAAATGGAAATATGGCTATAAAATTCCATTATTACATTCTGTCAGATAAGCCCCCAGACACTTTAATATTTGTTCTTTGTATATTTTCTGCATTTCTGGGTAAATTCTGAACTATAATTTTGTAGTCCACAAAAATAAAATCTTCCTGGAAGTAGTTACAGAATATTAAGATTTCCGGATTGATTTCTGTACGTTTAGTCTAAATTAAGTTAACATTCAGATTCCATGGAAGTGGAAGAGGTCTTAAAGTCTCACTTCCTTAAAGTTCTGCATTACAAAATTCACTTTGTAAGTTATTTTTCCTTCCTTGTAAAGTTATTTATGCAACAAAGTTGTTTGATTTTTTTTTAAGTTGATGTATAAGATGGACTCATATTTGATAACAAGACTGTACACATATGCTTATTATGGTGTTTAATATGCATAAATATGCATGTACTTGCCTAAATTTGATGGAGAAATGTTGTGGGTTTTTTTGTTTACTTTTCTGATTATACTCTACAAAATATCAGACCAGGTAAAAAAAAAAAGTTTTGTTAACTCTGAAACCGTAGACACAAATTCTCATGTTACCTATCTAGATCTCTATCTGGCAGAAAATTTAAGAACAAGCAGATATTCAGCTGTATTGACCAGTTACAAAATATTTCTCCTAAAAATCATTTTTCATAAATTGAAGTATGTTATGCATACACTCACAAGCAGAGAAAGCAGTGAACATGATGAAGAAATTGGAAACTTAGTTTAAACTGTAATATCTTTGGAAATCACGGATCGGCACATTTAGAAATATTGAGTGCTGTATATCTAAAAATAAAGCTAATAAGGCCTATTGACTATTTTAGGTGTCATCACAAAACCAGTAAGTGTTGAACACCATTCTGCAAACCTCTTTATCCTAACGGAGAACTGACTTTATAAAAATTCCTAGTATTTTTGTAGACCTGACATGCATGTGGATATGAAATGTTGTTTTATGTCAAAATGGGATTACTGAGTAACTTATCTAGTGCAGAAAATGCGCTTCAAAACCTTGAAACACAACAGAAAAATTGCTTCTCATTGTGAACAATTTTTCCAGAGCACAACTTTAAGCCTAACATACATGAATTCTGGTAGGAGAAGAAGATGAAATTACTTCAGAAACCTATAGCCTCCTTAGTATAACATATTATAATATATCATAGTATAATGTAATATAAAAATGAAGCATCTATATGGGATAGAAGCTTGTTAAAAATGAAATACAAGTTTTTTTATTATCATAATTTTTATAAAAAACAAATGAACTTCAACTTCAACATGTATATTATGTTCTTGTCTGTAAGTTGTGAGTAGTAAAAATATATTTGCCAAGGTATAATCTAAACAAAATGAGTATCAGAGTAAAACCATAATTATTCTTTGTTATTCTGCTTTGAATCAAACTCAGTGATTGCTAAATATAATGCTATTTTTTTCTTCTTCCAGCCTAATTTTTATCTGATAATGAAATTTCCTCTTTACTCCAATGAGGTAGTCATATGCTTCATATCTCCTTGTATCACTCTGTACAAGTCCTCTTTTGATTTTAATAGTTTCCAGTTTCTTTCTAAAAAGGGGATTATTGCTGAAATGTATTCTTGCTAAATCTTCATTAATTTCCTTTCTTTTGATGCAGAGCCAGTACTGGGAACATATGATTTGACTCCAATGGAGATTTATTCCTACTATTGTTGCCAGACCTCTTTTGTCAGCTGTTGCCCATTCTTTATTTTTATCTTCTTCTCTCTGTCCTCTTCCCACTCATTTATCAGACTTTTTATAACAAATAAACATTAAAATTTTGAGGTTCAACTACTCCAATCCTTCAAGAATTAGATGGCAATTAGACATCAAAGGAAAGTGATTTTAAAACTAAACAGTTAGAAGAGCAATACTTATTCAGATTAAGGTTAGTGTAACATGGCATCTTAAAAGTTAAACTCGCACTGTCATACATATTCATTTTGTGTCTTATTTTTCCCCCATTTCTGCTCAAAGTCATTGATCATGTTTTGAGAACCAATCTCAAACAAACAAACAAACAATCCTCCTCCTCAATATTTATGTTTAAAAGAAAAGCTTTACACTTTGTTTACTACAGAGATTTTTAGCAGCAGTTGAATGTTTATATGTCTTCATGAGTTGGTAAGACCAGGAGACAAGTCAATCATCAGGAACAGAAAAATCAATAATCACCCACTGGAAATATTATATGAGGAACTTTATTCATTCATGGACTTAATATATATATATATGTATATATTATATGTATATATTTGGCTAAGAATAGGGAGAGAACAAAACTCTTAAGGAAAAGAGGTAAGACGCAGAAATCTTTTTTTTTCTTTCTGCTGAAGGGAACCTAGTTTTCTCATAAACAGATTTGGAAACAGACTTCAGAAGCAGCATTTTGCAAAAAAAGATAAGGAAAAGTCCAGAAATCTTCATGCCTGACAAAATAAGGACGCAGATCCTCTTTCTCCTGTCTTTTACCTCATTTGAGGGCACAACAGTAAGGTGGCAGCAATGGACCAAGAAATTGTCATTAGAGAAAAAAAGGGTAGTGACTGAAGATTTTTATAGTTATTTCTGTAAAATATTAAAAAAAGAGAGACATTTTTGACAACCAAAGTTAAAATCCATCTGCTTAAGCCACTTTATCTTGTTTTCATTCCATCTTGTCCATTTGTCCAAAATTGGACAAAGGAGATTTATAAGCAAAGATGAAGCTAAAGCTAATGAAAAGTTTCAGTAGTACTTAAATTGCCTCCGGAGTAGATGATATATAGTATAGAACAACAAAATAATAGAGCACTGATTTATCTGAGGTAATCTCAAACAAATCAGCTAGTCCTGTACATCCTTCTTTAAAGTCAGACATCAAAGACTCCAGACTACAGCTATTTTCCAAGGAGTGAGTGTAATGCTCAGAACTACTGTGTACATGTTGCAGAAGTTCAGATGTTTCCATGTCTTTGGCTATTATAGATGTATGTTATATTTCATATTACTGCAAGTTTAAGATAATTTTTTTGTTCTGGGCACAGTGAAATCACAATAACCGAATGACTCAGTGGGACAGAATTAATACCTAATAACAAATTAAAATAATGCAATTACAAAAGTGTTCTCTTTCAGTTGTCTTTGTTTTAATAGTATTCTTAAAGTGAACAATGGAAAAGAATCTTAGTAGTAGGTCATTTCACTTTATTGATAAGAACTTCGACTGTGTGTTTCTAATGTAACATTTGAAAGTTTGAAATATCCTGGCATCAGACTTACTAATGTTTTGCAATCAGTTCTAGAAAGAGAATGAAATGCTAGAAATCACAGACAACATTACTAGTGATATATTATTAAGAGTTCCATATCTTAGAATTTACCTCTGATGATTTCATAATTTCAAGAATATTTTCACTTTGCAGTGAAACGCTACCAAAAATTGTTTGATAGCTTCCTTTGAAAGAAAGCTAAAACAAAGAAAACCCAGCAACATTAAGCTGCTAAATTTGTTATGCTTTTTCAAAAATGTCTCATCATTTTCTTTAGTATGGATGTATATGCCTGAATCTTTTCCAATTGTTTAGCTTCTTATTAATGCCAGATGAAATAATTTTCAAAAGTTACAGCAAAAAATGAAGTTATGATGTTGTAATAAAAAAGAAAAGTATGGTGCAAAGAAGTTTCAAAACATGAAACATTTTTGGAAGCTTGATTGTCAAATTATTTTGTTACTGTAGGATATTAAAAATATAGTAAGGAAGAAGACATGATTAGATTTTAAGAATGGGGAAAGTCCTAACATGTTAATTGGAGTTTCAGTGCTCCAGGAAACTGGGAAAATCTATTTCTAAAGACTTTAATCTGTAGTCATATACTGCATTGAAATGCTACCCAAAATATATATAGTAAATAATATAGTAAAAATAAATACATGCACATACACAAATAAATTAATATTTTTATGGTAAAAAAGTCAAGGAATGCATATCTCTCACCTGCAAATTATTTAGCATTTATAAACCTACACACAATAATGCAATTAGAGTATCATGTAGAGATGGGTACTTCTGATAAAGTACTTGTATAGGCATAAGTTTACGCATTTTTGGCTTTTGCTTTACATTTCTGAATAAGGATAGGAAAATTAAATTTAGCTTTAGTTTCTTAAACCAAAAATGCAATGTTTTTCCCTCACTTCTGAAAAGAATTTTTGTAGTTAACATGGCATGTTGTTTACTGTAAAATTTGGGAGGTTAAGACCATATGTTCTCCCATAAAGCCTACCCGTCAAAAGCATGAAAATGTTTTCTAGAGAGATTGTCAAAATTACTGTGAGAATGCATTGCCTAAAGGTAACACAAAAAGAAAACTGGATAAAAATAAAAGTGATATTAAATGTAAAAATACAGAAATTAGTTCAGTTTTCCTTATGTGGCTATTTCCAAATAAGATTTATATAATTCATTTTTAACTTTTGATAAATTTCATTTATTTTCCCTGCACTGCCTTGTAATACCATTTCACCTTGATCTTAATTCATTTCCCATTAGTCTCTTGGCTTTCAGAACTTTATTTTCTCCTTCTAGCTTGCAATTTAGGAATGTAATATGTATGTCTGAGGTTTTGTAATTAAAAAAATCTGCACTCAGTCAGCAGTATTTTATTTCACTAACATTTAATTGGCCAGCCCAGTGGCATAGAAGAAATGCACTGAATTACTAATTGACAGTTCAAAATTTAAGTGGCAGAATCCCACACTGTGCAACTCTGTACTTAAAAAGCATTCGTCATTGTTTTTCATGGGTAACTGAAGATTACAACACATGCATTAAAATATTTACTCACACATTAAGGTTTGCTGACCATGTAGGAGTACATTTTCTTGGAAGTAGGAGTTGTTGGAGCTATTTTTAAACCTTTTGCTTTTACTGTAATTGGTTGTAATTAGTCTTTTCCTTGGAAAATAATACCCATAGAGTATCTGTTTACAAAAGATTTTAAAACTCCATGTAGTATTCTGCTCTTACAGCATTGGGAAAATTCAGTTTAGTAGGTTTGACTTGAAAAGTTGTAGTAGATTTATGTTGCAGTGATTTAAAGCAGTCACTCATTTTAATTCTGACTACACTCTCAAAATGATTTTCAGACTGCAGTTGATTTTTTTTTCCTCCCTTGAGTATGCTCAATATGTAGACGCAAACAGTAAAAATAACAACTCTCATCTGCCTTAGTTCTAATGATACTTCAGAAAGGGCACCATCATCTAGGATGCTGCAGGTCAAGTATGAGGTTGAGCTGTTGTCCTGGTTTCAGCTGGGATAGTTTTTTAGTATTGCTTGATTTCTGCTGTGTTATGTGTTGTACTGTGTCTTGCTACAGGAAATAATTTTCATTTCAGATGAGCTCTCATACATACTTTAAGTCAGGAATATATTAACATAATGAATATTGTATTAGTATAAAAAAGGATGAGACGTTGGCATGTGCTGTTTAAACTGTTTTACTCAATAAATTTAGTAAAATAGATTTATGATCTTAAACTGGTCATCAGAATTCATATTGAAATATGTCCTGGTTTTGGTTAGGATAGAGCTAAGTTTCTTGCTGATAGCTGGTAGTGTTGTCTTTTGGATTTGGGATGAAAATACTGTTAGTAACTGTCCTGGTTTCAGCCAAGATAGAGTTATTTTTCTTCATAGAAGCTAGTGTGAGGCTATGTTTTGGATTTGGGATGAGAAAATATTGATAACATGCTGATGTTTTCAGTTGTTGCTAAGCAGTGAAGGACTGTCAGCTTTTCATGCTGGCCTGACATCAAGAAGGTGAGGGTGCATAAGAAGCTGGGACAGCTGACTCAAACTGGTCAAAGAGATATTCCATACCGTATGACTTCATGCTTGGTATATAGAGCTGGGACGAAGAAGAAAGACGGGGAGAAGGGACATTCAGAGTGATGGCGTCTGTCTTCCCAAGAAACCATTATGTGTAAGGGAGCCTTGCTTCCCTGGAGATGGCTGAACACCTGCCTGCGATGCGGAGTAGGGGATGAATTCCTTGTTTTTATCTGCTTGCATGTGTGGCTTTTGCTTTACCTATTAAAGTGTCTTTATCTCAGACCATGAGTTTTCTCACTTTTACCCTTCTGATTCTCTTCCCCCATCCCACCATGGGGGAGTGAGCAAGGAGCTGCATGGTGCTTAGTTGCTGGCTGAGGTTAAACCATGACACCTGTTCCAAAAGTTGGGCCCCCTGAAATCATTAGTATATTTTAAACATTCTCAGGCAAAGTATTATCCTCAAAAACACGTTAGAGCAGATTTAATTATTTGTTATTTGCAGTGCTGCCAAGAGCTTGTTCCACATACATTCATGACACAGGAAAGTTGGATTGTAAGCTACGTGTTGCAAATGTGACTCTTATTCTGACTTTCTTATTCAAGTCTCAATGTCTTTTCTTTTTAAGTAGCAAAGAATTTTTTTGATGGTTGCTTTTTATGGCTATGCTACTTTTCTTTCTTTCAAAACCTTGAAGGACATAATCATTAAAGTCTTTCTCTTGAAATCTGCCAGCACTGGATCAATTTGATGTGCTAGTTTATTTAAATAAAAATAAAAATCTAAAAGCTTAATGCAAAGATTAATCTTTTTTTTTTCTACTTTATTTTCCTCTGAATTTGGCATTTGAATCATGCCAAATGAGGGTCGTGGAGAAATTTACTCCTATGTAAATGCTAAATACTAATAATAGAGTAAAAGCTTCTCTATTTTCTGTGGGGGAAAAAAAAAAGAAAGGTTGGTTCTCAAAAAGCAACAGCAATAACATCTATTAGAGGAATTCACCTAAACCTGAGAAAAGTTTTGTTTTTTTTTAAAACTGGCAGATCATTTACAATACCTTGCAGGAGCATATAAATGTTATGCTCAGGAGCATTTGAAGTCATCTAGTCATCTTTTTACTTTTGCTCTCAGCTTTGGATGATACTGATTCACATTTTTTTCATTTATTTTAGTGCTAGGAACAGAAAGAGGCTTCATGCTATACAAGGAGAGGCTGAGGCAGTGAAGAAAGCCTTCTTCATTCAGAAGGAAAGAGGAACAGAAAGAGCTTACTGCTGTGGGAAGGTTCAGAAAGCTAAGAGCCAGACTCATCCTGAGGTACACAGAGGCAGAAAGAGGGGTTGGAATACAGGAAATTCCAGTTTGATATCAGAAGTATTTCACAGTGATGATACTTAAACCACCAAAGGGTACTGACTAGAGAGAATGGGATTCCCACTCCTTGGAGATACCGAGACATTGGCCATCTGAAACCCCAAATAACATGACATAAATTGTCCCTGTTCTACATTGGTAGGTAGATTGTGTGGCCAGATGTCCCTTCCTACCTAAATTATTCTATAATTCTAGGAATTATATATATGTTTCATTTCCTGATACCTGACTACTCATTTTCAGGTTAGCATCATACAAATCTAACCCTACAATATCAGATTTAATAAAGTCAAGGTTCAGACCTCCTTTCACAGGAATAGGAACTGGTAGCTTTTCCTTTGATTTTGAACAGGGTACATACCAGATACAGTTGCTCAAACTAAATGTTGTAGGCAATCTAGTTAAATCCTAGGTGAAAATGAAAATAGAAACTAATTAGCATAAGCCTTTCTCCTTAGCCAACTCCCCAAAACTGTATTCTTCCCCAAAGAGTGTAAACTATAATTTGCTGCCTAAAATCTCATCAATTTGTGTACTTGTGATTATAAAAATTTACTTTCATTTTCATTCTAGATCATGAGGTTTCATTTAGTAGTGGATTCTTTTTACAGATAAACAACTGCACAAGTGCTTCAATATTTACTCACAGTTTCTACATTTCAACATGACTGCAGTTCAAATCCAAGTATGTATGAAAAAATTAAAAACTGTAGTGTCAAGAATCCCCTGAGATGGGTACTTTTTTAAAGTCATATGCGTACTTCACAATTTTCTCTAGTATTTTAGAAAAGTCCTATAGCTATCCTATGAAGATAACACAAGATAGTCTCTGGGCCAAAGGTGAGGTTCCTAGAGAGAAGATCATCTAGCACTAGTGAACCTGGTGAGCTTTGAATAAAAGAAGGACCTCATTCATATTGCTTGCAGTGA
>NW_010515529.1:67863-90867 GCF_000687285.1 Phaethon lepturus
TGTAGTGAAAAACACCCATATGCAACAGTACAACAACGCAACAATGTCACCGAATCACAGAATCACAGAATCATTAAGGTTGGAAAAGACCTTTAAGGTCATCAAGTCCAAACACTAACCCAATACCACCATGCCCACTAAACCATATCCTGAAGTGCCAAGTCCACATGCTTTTTGAACAATTCCAGTGATGGTGACTCCACCACCTCCCTGGGCAGGCTGTTGCAATGTTTGACCACGCTCTCAGTAAAGCAATTTTTCCTAATATCCAGTCTAAACCTCCCCTGGTGCAACTTGAGGCCATTTCCTCTCGTCCTGTCACTAGTTACTTGGGAGAAGAGACCAACACCCACCTCACCACAACCTCCTTTCAGGTAGTTGTAGAAAGCGATGAGGTCTCCCCTCAGCCTCCTTTTCTCCAGACTGAACAACCCCAGTTCCCTCAGCTCTTTCTCATAATACTTATGCTCCAGACCCTTCATCATCTTCGTTGCCCTTCTTTGGACATGCTCCAGCACCTCAATGTCCTTCTTGTAGTGAGGGCCCAAAATTGAACACAGTATTCGAGGTCTAGCCTCACCAGTGCTGAGTACAGGGGCAAAATTACATCCGTACTCCTGCTGGCCACACTAGTTCTGATACAGGCCAGGACGCTGTTGGCCTTCTTGGCCACCTGGGCACACTGCCGGCTCATGTTCAGCTGACTGTCAACCAGGAACCCCAGGTCCTTTTCCACTGGGCCGTTTTCCAGCCACTCTTCCCCAAGCCTGTAGTGCTGAATGGGGTTCTTGTGACAAAAGTGCAGGACCTGGCATTTGTCCTTATTAAACCTCATACAGTTATCTCGGCCCATTGATCCAGCATGTCCAGATCCTTCTGCAGAGCCCTCCTGCTCTCCAGCAGATCAACACTCCCACCCAACTTGGTGTCATATGCAAACCTATTGAGGGAGCACTAGATCCCCTCATCCAGATCATCGATAAAGATATTGAAGAAGACTGGCCCCAAAACTGAGCCCTGGGGAACACTGCTTGTAATGAGCTGCAAACTGGATTTAGCTCCGTTCACCACAACCCTCTGGGCTCGACTGTCCAGCCAGTTGTTTACCCAGCGAAGAGTGCACCTGTCTAAGCCACGAGCTGCCAGTTGCTCCAGGAGAATGCTGTGGGAGACCCTGTCAAAAACTTTAGTAAAGTTTTAGTAAAGTCCAGGTAGACAACATCCACAACCTTTCTCTCATCCTCTAGGCAGGTCACCTGGTCCTAGCAGGAGATCACGTTCATCATGAAGGACCTGCCTTTCATGAACCCATGCTGGCTGGGCCTGATCCCTTGGTTGTCCTGTACATGTCCTGTGAGCACTGTCAAAATGAATTGCTCCATAATCTTCCACAGTACCAAGGTCAGGCTGACAGGCCTGTAGTACCCAGGATCCTCCTTCCAGCCCTTCTTGTAGATGGGTGTAACATTGGCAAGCCTCCAGTCATCTGGGACCTTCCCTGTTAACCAGGACTGCTGATAAATGATGGAGAGAGGCTGGGGGGGGGGGGGTGCCAGCTCTCTCAGTACTCTTGGGTGGATCCCTCAGTACTCTTGGGTGAATCCCATTACGGTCCATAGACTTGTGAGTATCCAGGTGGCTTAGCAGGTTGTTAAAACTGTTGCCGGCTGGATTATGGGGAGTTTATTCTGCTCTCCATCCCTGTCTTCCAGCTCAGGGAGCTGAATACCCTGAGGATACTTAGTCTGACTATTAAAGACTGAGGCATTAAGTACCTCAGCCTTTTCCTCATCGTTACTGACAATGTTCCCCCCCACATCCAATAAGGAACGGAGATTCTCCTTAGCTCTTTTTTTGTTCTTTGTCAGTGTATAAATATGTTACTGTAGAAATTATCATGCTATAGGCTGCATATTCTGTCTAAGAGTCTCTAGATAAGAAATATCTTTTGACAGAAAATCCACTGGAAGTATTTTGCTGGTGGGCGTTTATAGCAGTACTGTAACTAGACATTGTAGTAGACCCTTCTGCCCTTTTGGCGCTCATGGAATGGCAATGGAAGAGGGATAAAATATAGTAAACTTGTGAAAAGTCTTGGAAATGTACCACAGATTGAAGTCTCTGGAACAGCTTCTGTGCTATGAGCAGCACTTTATGAGCATGCATTGGGTTAAAGTAGTTTTTGTCAAAAATATCTCATCAGGGACTCAAGCTAGAAGACGGGCACAAAATTGCATTATATTAGGTAATCGGATGTGCTAGAAAGAACTTAGTCAGTTCATACTTCTGGTCTTGCTTCTGAAAATCCTTAATTACAAATTCAGATACACATTTTGTAGCAAGGACCTTTTCCTTTCAATGCTGAGAATCTCCCATAAATTACCTCTCAGTCAGGGCTTTCTGTAAGTCATTGCTGTAATCACATTGCCTCTGAGTCAGCTAGTGCACTGGATATCACCTCAAATACACTCAAATGTAGGTTAATCTTCAAATGGCAGAGTACCATGACTTCCTTTTGTCCTTTTTAAAGATAACACAGTCCACTGCACTATTCTGTGCTTTATTTCAGGGTGGTGCTTCTTTCAGCTTCCAATGTAGCAGCTATGTTTTCTGCTTTCTCAGTCACTGAAAATTAATTAACTCCAAAGCCAGTTGTCCACTTTTAAACCCACGCTAATCAGGTTTATCCCTGAGAAGAAAATAAATTCATTGCATCAGCTCAATCAATTATAAATTCTCATTAATAATCACATGAAGATAAACATCTTACATTCTCATAATCACTTCCTAGCCCCTGAAATTAAATTCTGCTTTTACCCTTTCCCTGCTCTGTAATGAATTGTATATGATTTTTTAAATAATAAATCAACTTACCTTCTCCCCCGCAAAATAATAATACATTCATTCTCCACAATCAGAGTAATTTTTGTCATACTGGACCTGGAATGCTTTCCCCTGTACACTTAATGTGTGGTTTGCAATAAATTCACACGATCACATTAAGCAGTTCAGAAACATACGATTTGCCGAATACTAGTTCTTTACTTATTATTCAATGAAAAGGTAATTTATTGGAGGAAAGATTCTGGTGGGTGTTTTGTCTGGCTTTGGGGGCTTTTGTTTTGCAGCCAGGACAGCCAGTTGGGTGGCCTGCAGTAACAGCTGATTTCTTCCACCTTCAGAATCCTAAATCTGACACTGCTAGATAGGAAAAACACCACTCATATAAACTGTACTAAAATCTTGTTGCCAGTCCTTTTATTCAAGTATTAACTCCCCTTTTCTTGGAGAGTAAACTCCAAACTCACGTATGTTAAATTACGCATTTTCCATTTAATCTTAAGCCATGTCTAGGTCTTTGGTTTGCCCCTTGTTGCACAGACATTTCAGGTCCAATTATTCACGTTCCCTTCTCCCTGCACAATATCATTATTAAGCTTATGTTATTTATCACCTTCCTGCATGAGCGTTCTCCTTCCCCAACAGTTTCTAGATTTTCTCTTGTTACTTGGCTGCCTTTGAGTCATCTCTTGATTCACAACTCTTTGGAGTTCTCCTTTGTTTTCTTCAGTGCATTGTAAGTTTTTTGCTTGATGGAGTGAGCCCTTAATAAATGATTTCACAATTCCTTCTATAGCAAATGGTCATTTGAAACAGCAGAGTGAGAAAGAGTCTGTTACTTTTCATGAAGTAAAGAATCACCATATCTCCCCCATACAACCACTCTTAAAACTCTCTGTTTTAAGCTGAATGTATTTGTATACTTTTCTTAGTAGCATATACCCTACTGTCATGGCTTTTTATAAAAATACACCTTTCTCCAGCAAAGAAAGGATCTTCAAACACTGAAGTCATAGATTGTGTCACCAGGGTTAGCTATAGCGGTCTTCTACTTCTGAAGTCTATTTTTGCACATAATCCTTCCAAAAAGATTTTTTCTCTCCAACTGCTTTATAATACTGTTGCAGCTTTTCATCTTTTAACAGACAACACAAGAACTTTATTTCAATGTCAGGATCTGAGAGGAAAGAAAAAATAAAATATTTTGAGTCACAGGACCTTAAGATAAGCAACATCTCCCTGCCCCACCCTCCCCTCACATAAATGTTATCTTTTTTTTTAAATATACCTTGGTTTTAGAAAAAGTCTTGAAATGGCATTTATATATTATCTGTTGTGTCCTATAGAACTCAGTTTGTTGATATTCAGGGGCTATTTTAATAAATATGACATGCAAAAACCAGAATCTTGGCTTCACACCATACTAAGCAACAGTTTCCTTGCATGTGTATATGTATATAGTTGTGTCTGTTCTCAGCTGAAGAAACAGAAATACTGACACGGTTCATGAAAGAGTCAGGATTTTTTTTTTTTTTTTTTTCCCTGATGGGGAAGAGGAATACAGGGAAAAGAAGAAAGGGGCATTGCAGGTGAAATCTTCTGTGGTATAGAAGTTCTCCAGAAATAATAATTTATAGGACTTTGTCCTAAGAATATAAAGGAATGAGTAGGTCACAGTAATAAAACAAACTGCAGAGCAACAACATTAAGAGGGAAGGATAAAAATTCAAAAGGAATGTTGCAAGTTTTGCTGACAAATTCAGGGTAAAAGTCAGTCTCAAGATAAAGATTTGTGCCAGACAGTGGTCTGAACAGAAGATACGAGTCTTCTCTTTCCTTTGATTATCCTGTAAAGTCTGGAAAGGATAACCTCTAGTAGGTTAATCCTCCCAGGCTAAGAGATGAGAGAATAAACTCAAGATGGACTGAGATGAATAAACCGAAGTCTGAGGCAAAGCAACTGCAAGGCCATACATGTTTTTTAGGACTGCACATTATGATATACCTTCAGTAGAATTTTGGTAATGGTTATCCTTGTATTCTCTGCTGACAGAGGAGATAAGTCCCTGTAAAGACTTGTGTGCATGGTAAATTAAAAGAGTGCAGAACAGAAAATACAGTGATGGGGGAGAGAGGAAGGGTTGTGTTCCCCTCCCTGTCCTTATAAAGAAATATTTAGGTAACAGTGGGTAAGAAGCAGCCTTCAGAGTTGCATGGTCTCTTTTGGTTGCTCCAATGCTACCTCCAAAGCTTCAGATTTATCTGGAAATTTACAGGTCTTTCGGTTCTTATTATATTCTTTTCTTCGTACCCTCTATATTCCACTTATGACTCCCACAACAAAGTTTGTAATGCCAAAGAACCATCACAAAAACCACACAAAAATGCCCAGATCTTCAACATAGTTGTCACCCATTGAACTCTGTCACAGTCATATCTCTTCAAATTTATTTATGTACTGATGTGCACAACATCTTTAATCATCACTTCCTAAACTATTTCACATTATCTTCAAGAAAAATATTTCAATTATTATTTTTATTAGAAAAGTTTAATTTTTCAACTCCCTTTCATAATTCCTTCTTAGTCATAAAACTGTCTAGATGAACATAACATTTGGCAATAATAGAATCAATGCACACTGTATGGCCACTTTTTTATATCTAACAATATATTATCTTTAATAATTAGTTTGTTTTCTCACATTTAAATATCTCCTATGGCTAGGAGATATTTAGACATAAATCCAAATATTCTTAATATAAATTCAACTTATGGGTATTTAATTCTCAACTTGAAACTGTTACAGTAAACAGATTTCCTTAAGTGATTCTTTGTTCACAAGAAAGCAAGCTCCTAACATTTAGCTGCTTTTTTCCTTAATCAATAAAAAGTATCGTTTCATTAGCACTTAAAAAAAAATATAAACAAGTGTCTAGATACCAAAATATAATGTATGAAATTAAAGAGTTTACATGTCATTTTAGATTTGCCGTTACCAGACAAAAGAAAAATTTACACATATTGTGCAAGTGGATTTGGATTCTTAAAAACCTTGATTAGGCAAATAACCTAGTAATCTGTGCCTCATAGAATGAAAAAATTGTACATTTGCTTTGGTGAGTGGAGGGAGGTGGGAGTAGGTGTCAGAATTCAACAGCCATTTTAAACCTATCCTTGGAAGCCATGTGAAAAACAGAAATGGGACTGTTTTTAAAAACTTCTATTACACCTTTGAAGATACCCTGACAGATAAAGAAAATACTATGCATCTCCCTGAAAAGACAGGTAATATTGCTAAACTACCCATTAAAAAAAAAAGAATCATTACTTAAAGAAAATGGTTATTCAGTGACTTTTTTTTAAAACAGTTTTATAATTAGTCATAAAATAAAGGCCTGGTTTGGCATATTTCTGAAAGAGTACTACCTCAGAATTCACAGGTCAATTACTAATAGAATAGTGAAAGCTGCAATTAAAATGGACTGGCAGAATGAGGATGAAGAACATAAACATTGTAATTACTTTAAATCCTGGTTTTATTCTCAGACTAATATACATATAGTCTGTGGAGTTAAAATAAATTGTATACATACTTAGATTAACCTAAATTAACAACAATTAAACCAAAAATATGTTATTTAGTGCTACACCAATCAATTTGACATTACATTAAGTAACAAGTATATTCTTGTAGGACTATCTTCTAAGAACAGTTATATATGGCTTATAAATGATTGGTGATACAGAAACATAAGGAAGAACTATGTTTTCCTTTTATTTTTGTACAATGAAGACAGGTGCCAACACAAAAACTGTAGATAGTTGAATGTTACATTTTTGCTTGATGTTTACAGTTTACAATTATAATATTCAAAACCACTGATTATTTCAAACAATCTGTGAATGTAAGTATGAAGAGATTTCAGATTGAGGTCAAGAGGTGCTGCTGGATAAATAACAGCTTGAAAATTATAAATTAGGAACTGAAGATGTTATAGCTTTGATAACTTTAGAATAGTCTCTCTCTCTAAGAAAAACACCCAAGATAATCTAGTAAATATGGAGAAAGAGGATAATGCTGTGTTAGAAGTGTTTTCTTACAAACTCTTAAATTGCTGTTCTGAAAACATACACTATCGTTCTGTCATCAGATTTCCCTGTTGTCTACTCTATAAAAATTATGTATTTGATAGTTTAATTAGACAAGTAGCATATACTACAGTGTATATCACAAAACCACATTTCTTATCAGAAAGTTATAAGGTTTTTTTCTCAATTTTGGTAGTTCAGTGTGTCATTTCATTGCACTGATGAATTTATTCCCTATGCATTGAAGACCATGTAGAGAAGAAGGAGGCAGGTTTAAAAGAGTCTCAAAGGAGAGTTACTTTGCTTTGTGCAATTTGTCAAGTGCTTGTGCTAAAAGGCAAAGCTAAACAGTTTTTTTCTGTTATAATTATTTAGGATTTATTTTTTCATAATATTTTTTGAGTGTTAGCTACATGTTATCAATTTGATTCTTGTGCTGTATGTTTGTGGGGTTTTGGGTTTTTGTTGTTTTCTTTTTGAGTCTTGGACACCAGTTGTCAAGTTAAAAGAATAAAAGCAATTTACAGGTATACCAGACCTGAAATAGAGAATTCTAGATAACTGGCTTTTAAAAAACACCTTAAAGAGAAAGGTTTAAATAAGAAATTAGGCAAAATGAAGAGGAAAAGGGACCTCATGTGATCACCTCAGGCAATGCCTCGGCTCACACCACTTTTGTGAATCCTCTGCCACCTGTCAGAAGGGACTGTACCGCATATCTGTCCCCTGTGCCTTGCAGTCATTTTCCCACTGATACACCTTCCCTACATGCCTCTCCCAAGCCTTGTCTTCAAACCTTAAAATAAATAGATAAATCTGATTTATTCTTGTTCAGGCAAGGATAGGAAACAGAGTTTCTAATTTTACAACTTTCTTATACACATGATAAGAGATGACAAAATACTCTCAAAGCACATGAAAGGGCCATGTAGGTCACAATATGCCCATATGATCCCCAAAGTTTGGCCTCATGAAACCCCTTCCTCATACAGGATGGCAGTAAACCTGCTGGTGGGCACAGTGGCTGGGGACCAAGACGACAAGGATCCCAGCCTCATCCATGGGGAGGTCACCCCCATCAAGGTTAGAAGGAGGGTCCTATGGCCCAAGAAATGGGTGGGCCCCACAGTGCCATGGGAGCAGGTGTGTGAGTAACCATGCCCTGAATTAGGAGAGGAGGAACTTGAACTTTTTTCTATGTCAGGGTACAAGGAATATCTATGTTTTAAAACAGAAAGTTCTTCTGCGTATCCTGGAACATTTAATCTAGAAATGTTGCATATATGCATATATTCAGAAACTGAATATACAGACAGACCGAAGCACATTGACACAAAGGAGTGCTTAGATCACAGCAATGTTTGCAGAAGTCAGACTAATATACCTTCCTAGGTAGTGATCTCGCAGAACATTTGAGGTAACTTTTTGCTTGTCATTTCTCCTGGTGTTTTTTCCATTCTACAGGATAGCAGAGTAGCTGGGCTCTGACAGGCACCTCTGGAGACCACTGAGTCCATCCCCCTGCTCAGAGCACAGCTGGCCAGATCAGGTTGCTCTAGATTGCATCCAGTCCAGTTTTGAGTATCTTCAGGGATGGAGAACCCACACTCTCCCTGGGCAATCTGTGCTAATGTTCAATCACCCTCACAGTACAAAGATCTTCTCTACATTCTTAGGTAGTTCCATGAACAACGTTTTTGTTATTGTTGTTTGGTTGGTTTTATACTTTGAGGAAGACTATTTGACCTTGGGAATATAACGAATGAAGCACAACTGAGCTTATTCTCCACTGACCTTGATACATGAAGTTACTAACAAAGTTCAAAGCACACGTATGATGATACAAAATCAAGACAATCCAAAGCTTGATTTTGAAAAATGAAAGGAAATACAGAGGTTTGGTATGTATTTGCCTAAAAAAAATTTGGAGAAAAAATCAGGAAGTGGTTTTCACTCAAAGTAATGAAATATAACATGGCTATAACATAAGATGAATGTAGTGAAAACACTGGAGACATACTATCCAGCCAGAAGGACCCTTGATCGGAGTCATTATTATAGGTAATTTGACAAATTTGGTTAAAGTAGTTCTCATGTTTTTCATAAAGATTGGTCAGATTTTCAAAGGTAAAATTGCACCTAATAAATGAGTATAATCTGTTTGGTTTTTCAAAAGTACTTAGATAAAAGTACTTAGTATTTTGGAAAAAACTACTTGAAATCTGCTCTATTTAAAAAATTGACCTTCATGGCATGAAAAGTCAGAGTAATCTCAGTCAGCCACAAGACAAGAGTCCATTCAGGATGTGGTTTGCCGTTATGCTGATGGACTAAGAACACTTCTCAGCTTCCAGTGTTCTAGCATGTCTCAGCCATCACTGGGATGGTAAACAACTGGGCTACCACAAGTCATGGTTTCTGCAGGAACGAAATCCAGACGTTCTGCAGTCCTAACAATAAGAAGGCAAAAGCCCAGGACTCCCTGAAAGTACATCACCTGGTCATATTAGATTAAGTACTGCAGGTAAACAGAGAGAAATATTTAGAGAATTATTCTGTTACAAGTATCAAAGTGCAAGGAAGATAATTATCCAAAAAGATAAAAAAGCACAAATGTTTTCTTAATTTGTTTAATATATTTATTTATGAAATTCTTTTTGTAATCTTTTTGTTCAAGTTCTAAGATCATGTGAGTAACCTCATAGACCCTGATTTAACATCTACATTGCCCAACAGTATTTACACCAGTATGGGATCAGTATACAGTACTAAAAACAGATACAGTATAACTCTATTTGGCTCTGTTTACTCTGGATTTGATGTTAAACCTCCTCCCTGAAGCTGAAATAAATCCAGTTAGCATTTTAAGTAGATGCTGAGACTCACATACATAAAACCTATTTTTTACCCTTAAGGGATGTAAGATCATAGTGCTGTCATTTGTTCTTTCCTCTGCATAAAGCAGCCTACCAGCAATTATTTTATGGTTCTCCAAGACACTATCTGCACAGAAGATGAAAGCAGAAGTGTCCTGTTTATACACTTGTGTAAAATTGACTTAAGGTGTTAGCGTTCTGCAGATTGGCAACCTTTCTTCCTTCGAGATGTACTACTTTGCTCTTTGGGATAAGATGTGCTGGGAAATTTTTTTTGTAAAACAAAAGCACTAAAGTAAATTTAAGAAGAAAATCAGAGGCAGGGTACGCAGAACTTCTTGTCTTGTTTCAGCTGGATGGTTTTTGCAAGGTTGTATCAGGTTGCTCCTTATCTTGCAATATTTTTTTTTTAATTATAACAAAAAGTTCAATTAAGTACTTTTAAAACATTTAACCAGGTTCTGAAACCTTCCGTCAACTGACCCCAGATACATAATTGTATACACACATACACTTTTCACAAGAAACTATTACTACCCTTCTCAGCACAGATTGAAAGAATGCATTCCTTTCTTTTGGTTTCATTTGGGTTTTTTAATTGATATCTCCACTATTTTTTTTGTTGTCACAAGTTTAGTCTTTAGGAAATAGCAACCACTTTATAATTAAGAGTATAATTACTGGTTAAAAAAAAAAAACAAACAAACCCAACCAAAAAAACCCACAAAAACACCAACTCACAAAAATATATTTATTTACCTTTCACTTGAGCTGGATCAGGGAGAGAAGTACAAACTGAGATTATTTTGATCCTTCTCGATTGAGCTGTCCCCCCATTTGTTGGTTTGTTTGTTTGTTTGTTTTTTGCTCTCTTTGTTTTCTTTGCATTTGATGTCTTCAAATAACCTCTAAAGTGTTCCCATTCATAACGATTAAGGAAGCATCCAGGCTCACCTTCTTTGCTGTTTTTTTCTTCAGTTACTTCAGATAAGTGGGTTTTGCGAAATAAGATAACAGTTCTAAAAATACATTCATAGCTTTCCTGAGTGTTTGTAAAGACAGGTACATTTTTCATCTGGAAGTGGGTGGGGAGAATTGAACAATTTATTCTCAAATCAAAACAAATAGCAACAGGGAAAGAATTTTTCTGTGTATTCAAACGAGGGTAAAAGCTTTTACAATTAAACGACTAATTTATAATAAAATTTAAAAAACATGCAAAATTAAGAATTATATTTTGATGTGCTATCTACTTGAGATAAATCTAAAAACCTTTTGGTAACAGTCTTGAATCAAAGATTGGTTGAAAGCACAAAGGCAAGATGGGATTCTAATTCTGTGTCATGCTGACTAGAAAGGAAGGCTATGCTGCATGGAAAACAGGGTATCTTCAATACTTCAATTGTGCAATTAAACTGTGACAGTGCTTGAAAGTAAGATTGATTAGCAGCTGGTTAATAGACTAATGAGGAGGACATCCATACTCACGAATAAGTTGGAAAGGTTTACATGCACCTACATTATTATACAATGGAAATATGTAGACTAGGAAAATGCATGTATGAACTGATTACATGTTGCTGTAAACACTGGACTTGGGGTGCATGCTTAGTAAATAGGTAAATTGATGATTTAAGACATGCACGGTAAAAGACAAAAAAACAGAAAGCTAATAATATGTAAACTTTTATTTTGGGGGCTTAGGTTGGTACACACTGGAAGCATGTTTTATTATATGGACAACTCTCATGTGACGCACTGCCTGACTAAAGAAACCTGTGTTTAGCCTTTTTTTGGCTTATCAGAGCTGAGATATTCCTCTGGAAACAGTGGTGTTAGAAACACTGTGGTGCAGCCAACTGGGTCTGTGCTGCAACTCTATTCTGAACTGAAATTGTAGCCTGAGGTTGCTGTGGCAGTTAGAGGGACATGACTGCCAACAGCAAAGGCAGTCCACACTTACTGCACTTGTTATCACTGTATCTTATTTTTTATGTTACTTAGTCATCTGGCTCTCTTAATACCTGCTGCATCACTGGGGTGGGAACTTACGGAGAAATAGTCACATCTTTTTCCTGTATGCCCACTCTTTACACTTTCTTATGAGACTTTTATTTTAAGGATAACACATGCAACTGCAGAAACAGAATGCAAGGTTACAAAAAAGTTTCTGAACACATGTTAATACTGTAAAGCATTACAGCAGCAGTAATTAATTTATTTAAAGGACTCAAAAATATTGCCTTTGAGTATGTCAGTCCTTTGCTTTATCACACTTTAAGACTTTCTTGCTAAGAGCAAACCCTGTGTTGCATGAGGAAATAAATGACATTCCCTGATGGTTTGACTCAAGTTCTGTATAGATTAAAGTTGCCTGGGGATTGTTCTAACCTATGCCAGCTGACTATGGTCCTTGGGGAGCCAACTGTCATCTGTAGATAGCTGGAGCAAAACACACACTTGTCTTTCCTTTGGATAAACAGAGAACTGCAAACTGTGGTGAAATATCATCCAGCTACTCTTGTTCTCTGGCTTTTTGCCCACACAAGAGATAGAAGTCTTTTTTCTCTCTCTTTTTTTAAAACATACATGCACATACAGACACATATATATACATACCATAATTGTAGAAAAGAAATGAACAGTTCAGTAGATTGATTACCCATTATTCTGCATACACTTAATAACAATAATGAACACAAAAACCTAAACCCTGTTGGCTTCAAATTAGCATCAAATTACAATTTCAAACAGAAGCAGACTCTCTTCAGGCATCTGACAGACAATCCAAGAAAGATGAATTATATTTGCAAGAAGCATTATGTGCAGAACAGCAATTATTAAAATCCTCAGTATTTATATAGTATAGCCAGTCAAATTATCTGACAAGCTGAAAAACTTCTGTCATATTCCTTTATATAAAATCTTCCAGAGCACTGAAAGTTATTTCAGAATAATTTGGCAAGTATGAATAATGGATTACAGTGGACAAAATCTGATTTCCCAAATCACATGATAAAATCAGTCCTTTCTTCATCAGTTATAATAGGAAGTTTTCAGTTTCAAAACTTGTTTTCAAAATAGTAAAAGTCAATGAACTACTAATGAAAATATGTCTTATTTGAAATCTAGAGTACCCATTTACATACATATTCTACTATAGATTCAGAGCAGCAGTTTGTTACAAAATCACAAAAACCCCAAACTGGTCCACCAAACTCAATATAACAAACCAAAACCAAAATAATCCATCCCAAAATCATTGATTGCAATGATGAGTAGTCTCAACCAAGAACCCAGGTATGAGGTACAGCCACTTACACCTCTTTACATGTTTGTACCATGCATACTTTTTAGTACATTTATTGTTTTAGGAATATGGGGGTCTATACGAAAGTATTTTTATATTAAAGCAATGACTCAAAGATATTTGGAGGTGCTTAATAATCAGTCAAGTAAAGTAGACCACTCTCTGTATAAAAAATATTTTCATAACTTAGAGAAGGAGAGAATTCTTATTAAAAAAAAAGTTGTTAAACGGTGACCTTCTTGGGAAGAGGAGGACTAGAATGGAAGTAAAAAACAGTGAATGACTAAATCAGCCTGGACTCATATGAAGATACACAAGGTGAAATGAGCTCTAGGAAGGAAGTTTCTGCCAGGACAGGGACTGACAGGTTCCTTCAGCATGTGCCCAAAACTTGCCATTGAAAATTACTCCATTACCATGGGAAAACAGAAACTTCTTCTGGAAGTTTCTAAATACACTCGCTTTGGCAAATTTAATACATAACTTTATAATAAATAAGTACCTTTAATAAGTATTAAGGAATACCTATGTGAAATATGTTCATTTGATTCGTGTGATGAAGTGTAATCTTCTGTACTTTTATAGATTTCTCCTGCACCATAAAAAGGGGTATTTTACAGGAGAAAGTTAAACTACTTTGCTGGTATATCAGCTCAAACCAGTTTGACTACTGACCGCATAGCATTGTGTAAAGAAAGCGCATGCATAGGGTTTGGGGTCATCCTGGGGGCCCACTGAGGAAGATTCGAGAAGACTCTAGCAGGAGAAGAGGGCATGCGCTGAAGAAGACACGCCTGTTCATTAATATGTATTAGAAGACATGCCTGTTCATTAATATGTATTAGAAGACACGCCTATTCATGAATATGTATTGGCGAACAGGATCATGCTGAGGAAGATTCGAGACGATTCTAGAAGGAGAAGAGGGCATGCGCGGAACAGGACACGCCTGTTCATGAATATGTATTAACGGACAGGATATAAACCAGGAACAGGAACTGTACCGCGTGCGTCTTGGTGGAGCAGAGGCTCCCGGCGCACCCAGCGCTGTTTGCTTGCCTCTATTCGCTTAACCTCTATTCGCTTAACAAATTGTAAATTTGAATTGGAATCCTGTTTGAGACTAAATCATTTATAACACCTAGGTGGTATAAAGGGTAACTTAAAAAAAACCCAAAAAATCAATAATAACAAAACTCTATTTGTATTCATATGGTCTTCATTGATACCCTGACTTTAGCATTAAAGTATTATTTTAAATCAATAAAAATATTAGTCAAAAATCTGAATTTTTTTTTTCATCTGAATTCATTTAAATGTCCAACTAAAATAAACAAAACCACCCTGGGTAATTGTTACTGATAACATGGCTTTTCTGCCAGACACAAACTGAGTTTTCTAGCTTTCCAGTTTAATTACAAGGACAGGTCTAAGATTACTTTTCACATGCTTTTTGGAGTTAAAAAAGAACTATTGAATATTATACCACCCTGTGCAGTCTCCATATCTAGGACTGTATGTACCTGAGGATTTGAAGAACTCTTGCCTGGAAATAGAGAGAGGAAGAGACACAAATTTAATCCTGAAACAACAACTAGTAGCACAGTTCACTGAAAAAAAAGAGAATTCTTCTTAGGTAGATGGAGACTGTATGGCAACCTACATACTAGAAAATAATTTCTATTTTATTTTTTCCTCTAAATAACTCACTACTTAGTTTACATATCTTAAAACAACAGAGCTCCTGAGACCATTGAGGCAATGTTACTCTCCTTTTATACGATAGCCTTTCTGACTCTATTACTTTGTCAAAAAACAATGAACAGATGGGCAGACCATT
The DNA here is from genome assembly GCF_000687285.1 of Phaethon lepturus. NCBI lineage: Eukaryota > Metazoa > Chordata > Aves > Phaethontiformes > Phaethontidae > Phaethon > Phaethon lepturus. The sequence goes on from NW_010515529.1 coordinate 82,823, forward strand.
GCCATTGACGGTAGCATTGTGGTATCCCTGAGAGGCCGTGCTTGTGCCTGTGGTAGGGATGACCACTTGGTGATGACTGGTACCTCCAAAACCGCCACTCAAGCTACATGAACAGCAAATGCATGTCTCTCAGATCCTCAAGGTCATTCTCTGACAAAGCACTTCTGTTTCAGTTTTTATTTCTGAATCATGGACAACCATGCCCAGTTCCTCTGTGAGGAGATAATGATTTTTTCCAGTGTTGCTGACAAGCTCTGAAGTGATTTCATATTATTTCTGAGTTCAGATTACTGTTAATTAGATATTGCTAATTCAGATTATTTCTGAATCATGGACAACCATGCCCAGTTCCTCTATGAGGAGATAATGATTTTTTCCAGTGCTGCTGACAAGCAACTTGGGTCTTTTTACAGGAGACATAACACATTGTCATCCATCTCCTGGCATGCTGGAGCCAACAGCTTTTCAGGGTTCTCACGTTAAAACTTCAAAAGTGAAGAAGCTTACTGAAGGAAAGTATATTTCCATTATTTTTAACAGTCTGGAGGGAATGAGCACGTATCACATGCATCCAGCACAGTCACTTGATCAGAAACGTTACAAGTTGCTGGGAGATCTTGCAGTAATAAATACTGACAAAGTAGTACAAAGAATTCAGAATAGTAACAAAGGACATACTTGTTTTGGAAGCTATGACTGTCAGTGATTGTTTCTCTGGTGCAAAACAAGATAGAAATTTGTATAATTACCATTAAAGTAAATAATCTTTCTTTAATTTAAATTTTTATTTCACAAGACATCTGCCATTAGAGAAATAACAAACATTAGTTACTTTAGACAGTAGGTGTTCTTCATTTATTTTTACTGTTTTCAAAACATCATTTGGTATAATACAATAAGAACTAGATGAAAAGAGATGTTTTTCTCTCCATCAGGCTATCCAACCCTTGCTCCTTTTAACACACTTTATTTTATCAGCTTTCCAATAAGTTGTTTCTTTAAAATAAAAATATACGTACATGCTCACTGAAAATACTTACTGGGAGTTGGATTTTTTTTTTAAGTGTAGAAAAAAGAAAATTTCTTCTACAATTGGAGACGCTTAGTGGCTTGATATGCAAATATATTACATTATACAAAGCAGGTATAGAAAAATTATTCATTAAAGAAATAGCACACATTAAACTTCGTAATACCTTTCTTTCATAGGATTGAAATAGAAAACGATATGCTAATGTTCCTTCCAAGTTATTTCATTTTGTTCTGTGCAGAAGTGAAAATTTCTCTTTTCAAACCTGCACAGAGGATCTTGATTTCTGTATTATATTCATTTTGCTTCAGTGGTACAGAGGATCTTGATTCTTATGTTATACTTATTTTGATTCAATGCAAATCTAGATTAAATTTTATGAGAAAATTTAAATTCAATACACATTTCTGTCCAACCATGCCCAACAATTGATAGAAACTATATTTGAAAGTTAAAGGGTTCATCATCTGACCCAAAGCTTCATCCTCTCTAAGAAAGACATTGTATTGAAAACCACATAGTTATCCTGACTCATTTTCTAGGACTCAGTTCCTCATTAGTAACAGAGTATTTCTTAGATAGAGCTCAGTACACTGGACATGCTATTACTCTCCTCTGTATTTGTGCATAACATTTTTGCACACAAATCTGTGGGCCAGTTACAAAGTTACAAGTACCTGAAATCTCAAAACTATTACCTAATAGTAATCAAAATCCTCTAAAAGTGTCTGAATATGTGCCAATGGGCTTGACAGGCAGACCTCCTGCACTAAGAACACAAGGATGTCTGTGCCATCACCTGGTCAACACACCAACGCTACCAGTTCACTACCTGCCTTCACACAGGCCTCACAGCCTACCTACTTCCACATCCAAGGCAACAGCAGTCCCAGAAGAAGTGAGGTTCATGGCCTCAACTGTCAAACAAAGATTTAAGCCCACATTTTCACTCAGCACTAATTTTTGGGGCAACCCAAAGAGTTTCCTTTTGTGCAATGAGCTAGAAGAGCTACTTCTGGCAGGTGAAAGTCCTCCAAAGCCTTGTCAGCCCCTCCAGCAAGCCCGTCTATTCCCCAGCCACAAAAACACCACTGCATGGCAGGGTTACCAAACATTATCAACACTTTGAACCTAGCCTCTCCATGACTTTCATCTTTTTATTCAACTAAATAAATTTTCCTTTCTTTACCTTGTGTTAAACTGCAAATGTGTTGGATGTAAAACAGAGAAGCCTGGGGAGGAAGAGGAAGGGCTCCTGGGACATGTACCATCAGCCTGTGGGACTTACTGACATAAGAGATCATAGGAACTGTGACTAAAGGCATTGAAAAAGGATTTGGCATTCATATGTAAATTGAGAACATAAATAAATGCTTTAGATAGGGTAGAAATGTAAATCCTCATACCTCAGAGCATTGCCACCTCTGTCAGAGGAAACTGCCTATGCAAGAAAATCCACCAACAGCCAGGTCGGCAGTTTGCTGTGCCTTCCTCCAGAGGATCTGTCACTGTCAGTCTCACACCCTCATGCCAGATGTGGCACCAGTCTGATCCAGAGAGGCAATATCTTCAGTTTGATGTTCCCTCTATTTAGACATAATAAGGTCTCTGATCCTGTTTGGTAAAATCACTCTCTTGTTAAATTTAAGTAAGTGTTCATTAAACTGTGTTACAGTATCACTCTAATGTTGCCTAAATCTGCTTGTACCCAAATTTATATTTAGGGCTCTAGAGATGCTCAGTTGATTACACATTCTGTGGAGACATGACCTTTGTCCCCTTTTTTTTCTGCACGACAGTGTTTTAAGCATTGCTGACAAGCCAAAAGCTCTAGTTCTTCAATCCTTCATTTACTTGCAGAAATTATATGACAGCACTTCCAGCTCGGAGAGGGAACTCTGAATCCCTAGCTGCAGAGTCCCTGGCAGGAGGCACCTCTGCCTCCTGGAAGGCATGCACAGGCACCTCACAGCCATCTCACCCTGGGTCCAAGAAGAACATGGGGTTTGGTAAACCTGCAAGCATGGTGTCAGATTGTTACAGATGTAATAAGGCTTCAGAAATTATAATGAACCAAATTCTCAGCTGTTGTAAATTGATATCCATCTAACTACACAGATTAAAGCATCAGGGGATTGACGTTCAGTCCTCTCTAACTCTCCTGTGTTTAAATAGTGCATAAACTGGACTGTTGTGATTGTTCTTGGAGGAAGTTCAGTTCTTATCATCCAGCCACTAAAGTCTATAAACTTTTATTATTTTCTGTTTGCATTGCAATCAAAACTTTGGTTAGGGATTAGATTTCCGTTTATGCCATGCACTGTGCGTACATGCACATATGTGTGCACACATATACTAAAAATTCTTAAATAATTAACTTTTCAAATTGGTACCAAAAAAGAAGAAAAATTAATACTCATTTGTGACATACTTGCAAAAAGTTCCCTCAGTCATTTCTGGAAAAACACATCCAGACAACCACATGCATACAAATATGTCATTGCCAAATCTTACACATTGATATGGATTATATAGCCCTGTCTTCTATTTAGCTAGCAAAAGTAGAAAACGACTTCATGCATAACGTCCTTGTCACTGAAAGGGCTCATAAAAAAAATAATTTATTCCTATATTGGCTTCTAGTGTCTGTCACATTTTTAGTACCTGTTAATAGTCTTAAAATCCATGGGCAAATATTTAAACTTTGTTTTTTTCTTTTAAAAAGTATGAGATGAAGATGAAAGTGCTCTGCTTTATAATCACATAGGTTAAATATTTATTAAGTAAATATTTAAATACTTCCACCCCAAGAAAAGAAATCTGGGAGCATGCTATTCCAATCAGCTGTTTCAATCAACTAGAGCATTAAACTAATTTACAGATATCCTCATAAGAGATGACACTGATATTATCAGATGTTTAGGCTAACAAACTCCAAATGAAACTTTTAACAAAGCAGTTGAATTAACCTTTATAAGCTATGAACTTATCAATTATTTTCATCTGTCCTGCAGAGAGTGAAACAGCAGTATCAATCTATTTTTAAACTAATGTTAAGTGGAAAAGAACAAAAGAAAACCTTAGCTGGGTTAAACAATTAAAATAATGTAAGGGAATAATAAAATATTTGTCTCAAATATAATATAGAATAAACTCATTGTCAGTAAACAGCATTAAAGTTTCATACAGCAATGGTGCTTAGGTACTTACAGAGTAAATATTCTTGTTATATCAAGGCGTTAAAGACTTCCATAAACCTCAGCAAGGAAGAGTTTTCATGTGATTTGAAAGAGATTGTCTTTAATATTTGACAGCTGTACTAGTATGCAATTAAGAGGTGGCATTCAGTTACCTGAACACTAATGTGTAAAATTTCTTGAGATACTCTAGTGGAATCAGTCTGGTCTTTAGGTAACATTCTAGAAGGGTGAGGATCTCTCTTGGGCCATCTTCTATTGTACAGTTCCACGTGCCTCATATCTTGCTGGGTTGGCAGCTAAATTCCATCCACAGGTTGGTGTGGTAAACTCCTGAAGACTAACCATTTTAATTTCTGAGATTTTTTTCATATTTTTGTAGTACCATCATATGCTTCCATACTTTACAGGTTGTTAAACAAGGACTAGTAAATAAATAAAAAGAATATACAGTTACAAAAATAAATCCTGTCCGTTGTGATTAATCAAGTTGAATAGGGCTCACGTAGTTTGTCTTTATTTTATATCATGGCCAAAATTTCCTTATACAAAGAGAAGATAGGTGGTATGAAGTACTTCAGCATCCCAGGGACTGAACCCCATCAGCTGTTTTTCCACTGGACCTCTTCCACTGGGTCTCTTCCACCTTTGAGGATTTCAGAGAAGAACCTGTGATACATTTAAATGGAGACGTGATGAATCTGTTGCTTAGATATCTCCTGGGAAGATTTGTGGAGGTAATAAAGATGAAGGAAAACAGAATATTATTAGACATGGAAACTGTTAACAGAACAAACTGTTCAAGGGCCAGAGGAACATATTCAGACTGGATTTTTAACCACAGAGAGATTACTGTAGGTATTAGGAGGCAGCGAAATCACCCATTGACAGCACTGTAATTTCTTTTTAATGGTCAGAAGTTTCTTTGAAAATTCAGTGAACTGTGAATTAAATATATGTCAGTTTTTCTTTTGAGGAGGCTTTAGTCAATTACACATCAGTGTTAAATTCTGGTAAAAACATACAATTTTCTAGGAGCTAGGCACTGCAGAGTTTTGTTAAATAAACTTTAAACTATAGAATGACATAAGTTTATGGAATAAATCTTCAAATGGCCAAGTAAGAAGGGATGCTGATGATCACAGGTTGGCCATTTCAGATAACAAACTCTAACATCGTTTGAGAATCAGAGTTGTCACTCTGTGTTAACTTGCTATTTATTATCTGTTCCCATAAAGAACACTTTGCAGTACACTATCTGCTTACTGCCAGGCAATCTGAGTAAATCATATAGACAGTAGACTTGTCTCCTTGGTCTCCACTGGCCTCAGCTGGGTATATTCACATGTGGGAGAATAATAAAAAAAAAACCACAACAAAAAAAGAGTTTGAGCATGGGGTTCTGTTTGCCCTTTTATCCTATATATGTGTCTTCAATATGATCCTTAAGATTGCACACTACCTGAGGGTAAGTAACATAAGGCTGTTCTTCTATTTCACATCAAGGGTAAAAAGGCACACAACAATAATGTCGGTGAAAATTGATATAATCCATTACCGAGCAGCAATGGTGCAGGACTAGTAACTGTGATAATATTATAATATTCTATTGTTTAAAAGATGTCTACAATCATCTATCTTTTAAGGAAACTATTAAAAGCTTTCTTTTTTAACACTCATTTTCTGCAGTAAAATTACCAAAGTTCAGATCTCAGTTTTGAAGAATACACACAAGAGTTCAAAACTACCAAGCTACATTTATTGCCTGCAGAACTCATTGACATGTCTGTTTATGCACAGTTTATGCAGACGTATTTTCAGATGCATCGTGTATTTCGTAATGAAGCTGACTTACACTTTTTCATAACAGAGTCTTCAGGGTTTTTTTCTCCTTTTCCAGACTTTCTTTTTCTGTTATTATACTTGAGAGGAGCTTTAGGACATTATGTCAAATTGGGAAAAAAATATGCTTCAAGAAGTCAAGCTGGTTAGAGGAGGAGTAATTTAGGAATTCTAATTAGTGACTTATGAAAGGCTTTACTTCTGACAGCATTGAAAGCAAATCTGGCATAAAGTCACTAGGTTTGGGAGACCTAGGTCTCAGTGCAGCTGATGGCAGGACCATGATCCTTCCTCCTTAATCTTGTCCCTCATCTCTAAATTAGAAGAACTGTCAGCAGTGATAGTACATCAGGCAAGGAAGGAACAATCACATTTCTGTATTCTCTGACCAGACTGCTGTCCTGGCTCTAGTGGCACTCGTGATGGTCAGAGCTACTCCATGTCCAATACCATTGGACCCTCTTCTCTTCCGGATCCTCCTTTGCAGTTTGCTACTACCTCAAGTTCAGATCTTTTACTTATGAGCAGACTAGAAAATCAACAATTCAATGGATGATTGAAAAGTCACTGAAAGGAGATATGATTAAGGAGAGAAATCCCTATTATCTGTGTTTTTTTAAGATTCCAGAGTCATATTTTGAATTTTCTAAAGACACACTATGTATTCCAGATCCAAAACCAGTTGTGAATAGGTTAAACCTCTACATTTGCATTTAATTAGTCTTGAACCATAAGAAAAAAAACATTTTCAAAACTTAAGTCTCCAGAATTAAGACAGCTCTGGAAAAAATTATAAGTAGTGTACTCTCACTATATATGTATTTAGGTCTCTGCTTAAGGCTAGGGAGCTCCTCATAAGCTTTTCCTCTCCCTTATTTTCTTGGTTGTAGATAGTAATAAAAGCTTGCCAGATGTTTACTTGTAATTTTAGATAACTACCATGTAAATCACCAGAATATTTTTTTTTTTTAAGGTTTAAGTACAGACATGACATTTCAGTCAGTGAAATAGTTTCATATCATTGTACACGAAGCTCTTAACAAGAAACATCTCAACATTTGAATATGCAGTTGCACCACATTGCACAAGTGACTTGTTTAAAGAGCTGTCAGTGTTACGGATATGGGTGTAGATTATTAGAACTAGATGTCAGAGGCGTAAAGCAGGAGCAAACTGATAATCAGTAAATCTGTAGCAATGATGAAATATGGAATTAACCTAGTAGAAAAATAGATTAGGAGAAACTGTAACCTTGTCAAGAATGTTCTTTTTTTGTATACCTGTAGGGACAAAGTTTTGCATTATAAATTCAAAGAACATTTATATTTAGCATTGCATTTGCAACTTGTTGAGAATTAAATTTGAATCTAGACAGAGATGAAAAGTGAATGCTTTTTTAAAATTGATTAGATTAACCTTGACATAACCTCTTTTGTAACCAGGTATCTTAGATCAGCCTAATTCTTTTTCATCTGTTATAAAGGTAATGAAAGGTTTGTCAAATGTTAGCTAGTATTCTTTTAAACAGCCTGAATAGTTTTAGAAATGTCTAAGACTGTAATCTGTATTTTTCAAGCGAAATCATATGCCAGCTCTTTGCACAAAGGAAATTAAAAAGATTCAAACACATTTCTGATTTTTGCAGTATTTTGTAGCAGCTACTGAATAATATGACTACGATTTAAGCAAATAGTCTAGTCAATCCCAGGAGACAGGGCCTTGGATTTGGATGTCATTTACATACAGGGCTGTAGAAATCCATTTGACTGTGCATATTTTCCTGCAGTATGAAATGTTACTTTTTCTTTTGATAATGTAAATAGAAATAATTGCTTGATGCTTTAAGCAAAATAGTGTAAAACTATCTACTACAATACCATAATATATTACACTGTAATATATTACATATATATATATGTAATATATATAATATATATGTATAATATATAATATATGTAATATATATCACATATATT
>NW_010515530.1:0-29405 GCF_000687285.1 Phaethon lepturus
ATCTGCAAACTTGCTGAAGGTGCACTCACTCCCACTATGTCACTGATAAAGATACTACAGAGTACTGGTGCCAGTACAGACCCCTGATGGACACCACTCGTCACCGGTCTCCAACTGAATATTGAGCCCTTGACCTCTGGATGCCTCGGTCCTTTTAAAGTAACAGTTTAATTAGGTGATTCTTACCTCAGACAACAGCTGTTCCTTCTTGCGTTAAAAGATTTTTAATGAAAACACACTTGTTCCAAGAGAGGGATGTTCTTTCATTAGTTGCTACATAGCCACATTACAGCAGCAGTTAGCTGTGGTTTTGAAAATGAAAATTTCCTGGTATCCGAAACAGAAAAAGGTAGTTGCGAAAGACAGAACTCTGTTCCTAAAACAAACAGCTCCCTTTAAAAAATTTACTGTTTTAACACAGAACGTAAATAGATTTGACATTGGTAACACTGTCCAGTATCCAAGCTGCCTAATTAAAACGTGAGTATATGGTTACAAGCAGAGTAAGCACATCTATCTTCATAGTCTTAAATAAATAAGGATCTGCCACCCAAGGGTTTAAGGCAAATTAATACAGGTGTTGACAGGACTTCTGGTTCCCTTCAAGGTAATACAGTTCTATCAGTGCTGTGGATTTATACTTACGAACACTTGGATGAAGACCTTCCACTTAACAGTGACATACCTGCCACTGATTCCCCAAGTGATCAGATTTGGAGGAGCTTATCCAAGCGTAACATCAGGATTAACGCACCACTTAGGTCAAACAGTGAGCTGCTATTCTCATGTTTACCTAGGCATTTTACATACTCACTTGGTGTGAGAAAAGGTATGTGGTAGATATGGTACATCTTCTGAAAACTGAACCATTACACAGGGATCACTGCTGACTTGGAGGCAAGCATCTGCTTTGAGGTGCTCTAGAATAAGCATGAATAATCATTTAATGTCTGCAAAACAGATGATATATTCTTCTGGCTCTGAATCATTGTAAATAACTGACCAGGCACCATCTGAATTCAGGTATCTTTAAAAAAAAAATTTAAAAACCCAGCTCTTCTGGTTGTTTAACCTACCAGCCTAAAGCTTTTACAGATCACTGAGCCCATTTGTGCTACTGCAGTCAACTACGTCACACAATCCTCCGTGTAAACACAGCATGTTTCTAGAAAGAGATAGGTCATTGCCCACTCCCGTCCCAGTGGAAGGCCAGTCCAAAACCTTGCAGGTCTGAGAGACAGTAACTGAAATATGGATTTTAGACTACATTTATTGGTGCTGATTTTTCTCTTATGTCAGCCTTGTTTTGGGTACCCCCCCCCCCCCCAAGTTACACCTCTTCCACCCTGGCTTTTACTTCCCTGCTCTATTGCAAAAGAGCAATAGTATTAACCCAAACATTAATCATAGAATAGTTTGGGTAACAAGTGACCTTTAAAGGTCATCTAGTCCAACCCCCCTGCAGTGAGCAGGGACATCATGAACTAGACCAGGTTGCTCAGAGCCCCATCCAGCCTGACCTGGAATGTTGCCAGGGATGGGGCATCTACCACCTCTCTGGGAAACCTGGGCCAGTGTTCCACCATCCTCATCGTGAAAAGATTCTTCCTTATATCTAGTCTAAATCTGCACTCTTTTAGTTTAAAACCATTACCCCTTGTCCTATCACAACAGGCCCTGCTAAAAGGTCTGCCCCCATCTTTCTTCTAAGCCCCCTTGAAGTACTGGAAGCTGCAATAAGGTCTCCCCAGAGCCTGCTCTTCTCCAGGCTGAACAACCCCAACTCTCTCAGCCTGTCCTCACAGGAGAGGTGTTCTATCCCTCCTCTAGACTCACTCCAATTAATATTTTACAGGATTTAATGCCATACAGGATCTGTTCAGATTGCATGGAAAATTTTAGTTATCCGCTCCAGACCTGACTTACTAGAAAAAAAACACCCACCCCCCAAAAAAACCACCAAACTCTTACAGATAACTAGTCATTGTAACTATGCAAGATGGCACAGCCAACACATTTAGGACAGAGAATGTACCCATTGAGCTTAGGTGACAAACTCAGACAAAAGGAGCACATTTGTGGGAAGGTTTTGACCCCCTGAATACACACCTCACAGTCTCAGAGTTATAACAAAGCTGCCAAATGTTTTATGTCATAGCTTCCATTTACCTTTTCCAAATGCCCAGAAGGTATGCCAAGAGAAACGCAGCCCCACCAGTTCCTATGGCTGAACAGGCTGCGGTACTGGAGACACTGACCTCTGCCCAAGAGAGCTTCATTTTTGGTTCACAATAAACTCTACCTGCTGAGCTCCGGAGCAGCCTCAGTACCTCCATACAGCAGGAGCTGATGGCAAAAAGTGATGGCTTACACAGAATGTGGTTACATCATGGTAGACAATAACTTCTGCAAGGCACAACAGAGAATATGAAACTGCATACCAGCTTTCAACTGACAACCAAAAGACCAAACTAATGAGGAAGCTTCTGCTGCTGTCATAAATAAGGTAACTTATACAATTTCTAGCTGAACAGTTTTATTCGCACCATAATCTTTACAATATTCATGTTCAGGGTAGCTATTGTCTGGGATAGCTGATGTTGACAGATAAATTACCCTGAACAGCCCACTGAACTAAAGGCAAAATGGTAATTTTCCTTTTTTGTGTCTTATGATTTGATTGTAGTTATAGAATAGTTTATTTTTTTGGCTATTAATACCAGATTTATAACTGATAACAGATGTGTCAAAAGGCCTGTTATGACAATTCCTGGTTTAAGAGCAACACAGAGACGAGGGTAATTGGTGAATGTGATTGTGTTGAAGAAACTCTATGAGAAAGGGTTTGCTGACTCTCAAGCTTGTCCAAGCAAGTCCAAATCCCAAACCCTCCTACCACCTTCTACAGGATCAGAGCACCACCACTACCTAGCTACTATGGTAGCTAGGCAATGGCAAAACTATCAGACCATATAAGCTGTGGCAAGATTAGGTAGTCCTGCTGTCCTAGTCATGTAAAATAGTATGTGTTAAGCATCACCATTAGTCCCAGGTTTAGAATACTAAATCTGATTTTAAATATTGACAATACAATTTGTAAAAAGGCACACAACGATTTTAATTCAGCATGATTTCAAGTACAACTACTTTCAATCTGGCATTCCAAAACAGTCATGCAAGTTTATCCACTGAGGTTTCCCTGTCCTTTATCTTTCTTCATTGGCATTGCAAGATACCCCTTCTCATTCCCTTTCCCAAAAAACATCCTTTCCTACAAACACTATCATCCCACTTTACTTGTATCTCTCCCTTATTTCTTTCTTACCTCCCTTACTGAGGAGTAACAAGCTGCAAGTGGTATCAAAAATCACTGCTCCAGAATCAAAGTGCAGCTGTCAGCCTGTGATTCTAACACCCTGCTGGGTAAATCTTCTGAAGCTACTTGCTGTGGAAAAATAAAGTCAGATAAACAGTAATACTTTTTTGACAGTTTATTTGTGCAAAGGAGAAATATACTGGGACTAAAATCCCAAACTGAAAGCGCCAATTTATAGCATAAAATAGGAAGTTAGCTCCTTCCTCGTTACTTCAGTCTTCAGGTCTTTGCTTGAACTACACAAAAAGTTTTGTTTTTAAAGATAATATTTTTATTTTAAGAAAAAAAAATCCATATGGTGCCAAATGGAAATAAAACAGGAGGTATACTGAGATCCCTTTGAATTTTCAGAAGATGACTTTACTGATTTTGGAATGGTTAATTGAAAATTTATTTGTTTTCAGAAGTTTGAATGGATTTCAAACACAGAACTCTTACTAATTTATGTGACATGAGTATCTCCCCCAGGCGTACTTAGTCTCCAGCATATTTTAACACTAACTGGTTTTGCAAGCCGAAAAAGCTCATGATAATCATACATTACTCACATTGCTAGTCACACAGAAAATGAATAAAAGCAGTTTCCTTCAAATAAAGTGCTTTTCTCTTTTAAAAAAAATGTACATAGGTCAACCTTTAACAAGACTTATCTTACAAAGATAGTTTTGTCCTTAGAGTTTAAATGTAAAGCTTAAGCATTGCAACTCATCCCCTCCTAGTTTTAGTCCTGATTCCATTATAAGTCTTATTTGGAATAAAAAAAACTACAAACAAAAGACCACAGAACAAAGAAAACATTCTAAGCCAGTCTGGAACAACCAGGCCTAACTGTTAAATCACATTTACTGCCAGCATTTAAGTCTTTCTTCATGAACAGTAGGCAAGCATTACCATGTCTGAGTTACCTATTGGCCAAAACACAAGAGATCAGATATAGGAACAGCATTTGAAAATGGAACGAGTTTTTGGGTTTGGGGTTTTGTTTGTTTTTGTAAAGAACCATGGCCATTAGTTCATTCATCATACAGTGTTCTTTATAGTTTGTTCTTTAGACTGAAATTGGCACATTATTGTGAAAGGGGATCTCATTTTCTTATGAATTTTCCTAGAAAATATTACAATTTTCTTCAGTGCGTAACAACTGTCACTGAACTTATCGAATAGGTAGATTACAGTGAATACCTGAATAGTGAACCTAGTTCAGACTAGCACCTTTAAGTAACTGTGATGCTCTTTGTTTCATTGCAATGTTTCTTCACAAATATAGTATAAAAAAAAAGAAGTGTTAGAAGTATTTATTGGCTCTATTTGAAGAACAGGTGTTTTCCAAAGTCATGCTGGGCAGTTATTTTATCAGGTATGTCTAATTACTTATAAGTGTAAAAGACTAAAAGGATTTCACTGTCCACTTAAATCAGACAGTTATGAATACACTGAGGTGTTCTAGTTAACCACTCTAGATTAAGAATTTCAGAGCTGTGCTCAATTTAAAACTTACTAAGAAGAACAGACGTACAGCTTTAACGAAGGACTTCTGCTTGAAAGCTGATTCCGTTACTCCACTGAATACATGAGTTAGAATGTCCCAATGCTACAGACTAATTAAAATGTTACTGCTTAAATTGCAAATCTACTACCACTGACAGCTGCCTGCAATTATTCAAGATTAAGAAAGATAACAAAAGGTTTCTGCTATACAATTTTTTTGTGTGCACATAGTTCAAGTTAGATTAAAATCTGGTCACCCCCCCTCCAAAGAATTCTGGTTATTCATCCAATTATTTTCTATTATTAAAATAAACAGAACTATACCACATACAAAAGTGTTATTTTTATTTTATGAAAACCTGTGGATTTTTCCAATACACAGGTTCACTTTTTCAGACAGATCTGATGATGTTGTCTCCTCCAAAGGAATGCATCCAAAGAATGCAATTAAAATCTGTTCAAAAGCCATAGGATGGTGATGTTTTATATGGCAGCAAAACCAAAGTTTCCTGATGTAGGTAGTCCCAATTAATTCTTCCCTTTTTTCCTTTTCATCGCTTTCCATTCACCTTCCTGTGTAGCAAGGCTACCAAGGAGCTCTTTCACTTTTCTTTTTCTGTCTGAATCTCTGTAAAACAAACAATCAACATGTAAAACATTTCAGAAAGACTGCATTAGGGAAAATAAGCAAGTATATTTAGAGAGTAATTATTAACTTTAAAAAAGCCCCCAACTCTTAATTTTCACCAACACACGCTTTAAATAAAACATTCTGCATATTCTTAAACTACAAAAATAAAACTGCGAAGTTGAAAACACTTAAAACTATCTCCATTGAAAATGTTTGTTTTTCCCCAAATTGTCCAATTCTATTTATTTAAGTTTAGTATGGTTGATCGTTATTGGCAGTCTTGGCACTCAGCACAGAAATAAACACACAGCAGAACAACCCCCAAACTGGTGCTGAAACAAAGGCTACATTACCTCTCCATGATTTCTGAAAGTTGCATTCTAGCCAGAAACTGGTTATCTTTCCGAATCTCACGAATGGCTCCTTTAAGTTCACGTTTATGCTTCTGAATCAACTGCCTTCTTTCTTGCTCCTTCTTGCTGCCACCCTGCTTTCTTCCAAACTCTAAACTGAAACGAGGATATATGTGAGCACAGAACACCTTGACAAAAAACATTTTCATGTTTATAAGGAGTTTTGTGTATGAATACTAACCCAGTTTTTTAATTCCTGCATATTATATGATTAACTTGCAAAATAAGGAGCTGCACAATGAACACCAGAAAAACACTCACCAGACCTTCTAACTGCAAGTCATCATCATGCAAATGACAGACATTTTCCAGAGAAGAGTTACACTTCAATCCCTCATATGTAGCCTGCATTTTGAGCAGACTGAAAAAGCTAGAGTAGAAGACAGACAGACATCTGGACAAAGGTGGAATCTCCCAATATATTTTAAGTTTTGCAGACTTTCTCTGCAGATGAATTCTACAGAAAAAGTTTGACCAGTTACTTGGGGATGAATGGGTACAGCAGAGGAAAGTTGTCCTCTTCACCTACTAGAATAAAGCGGACAATTTATGGCCCCGTAGATAAGCAACATGGCTAGGTAAGTCAGCAGCCAATATAAGGCAGACTTCCTGAATCAGAATACTGTTCTATTATCTAGAAAACCAAACTAGTGTTATTAAAATTTAATTCCAAAACAAAATACAAAAAGGCACACTGTCATTGCAAGCTCTGTAAAAAAGGCCCACAGTTTTTGTCGTTGCTGCTGTTGAAAGGTAGGAAGCTGCTTGGTTGGGGGATATGCTTAAAGGAATGCTTAATCTGATGATTATTTGTCATGATCTGTGACGGAGAGTACAGGAATAGTCTGCCTTATCTTTTGCACCAGTGTAGCATCCCTCAGTACTTTCACCATCCACCCTGACCTTCATATAGTTCATATACATATGAACTACTCACTGTTAATCTTCAGACTTGAGTGCTTGACAGATCATTCAGTAAAGCACCTGACTAGATAACAACAACCACCTTTTTTGAGCTTGAAATCTATTAATTTAAAATTGATTATATGGGCAAAAGTTGACTTCCAGTGCTACTTTTTCCACAAGATAATTGCTCTGTTTCTTAGAACTCCTCCCTCCTTAGAATTTTTCTTTCCCTCCCTACCACGCAAGTAGCTCGTCCCTCGTGATTTGTGCACAAAATCTAGCAGAAAAAAATTATCTGTTTTATGCCGTTTTCCAAATCCTTCTAGCTTGCTGAAAATCTTAGCATTTAAACAGACTTTTCCTTTGCATCAAGTGTTGCTTTACTTACACTTTCACAATTTTAGGTGTATACTGTTTCAATGGCACTGGCTTCTTTTTCTCACATATCAGTGGGGTATAGTGTTTTACATTGTTCTCTAGCTCTTTTAGAGCACTGTGGTACCATTCCTGAAAATGCAAATCAAATTACAATTTTAAAAGCATATCAAAGACACCATAATTCACGATCTGTTGTAAACTGAATCAACAGTAATGTTCTCCCCATATGTTCTTTTTCTGGGAAAAACCACTGTATTCATTACGTATTCATCAATAGATTGGTAACACTGAAATGCTGCAAGCCTTCCAGGCTGGAAAATTTTTAAACACTTTTGGAAGTCTATTATCATGGGCAGTAAGAAACATCTGCAGGTAGTTTCATCTAACAGAGCAGGAAGCAAGACTAAAGGCAGTTTTCAGACTCTGCCTTTCAGGGTCATTTTAAGAATGATTGTTCATTTTGATGGCAAAAAATATAGGCCATTCTGCATTATTTACATTACAAAATCTTGTTCTCTAAGGGTATTTCATGATGTCTCTTTGAGGAGATGACAATTCTGCTACATTCAGAAGAGACAAATTAAGAATTTGAACCTCATTGCTAGAAAAATAAACACCTGCCTGTTTTAAGTAAGGTAGCTGACCAGGCATATTTTTGTTAGTTTGACTTAGACAGTTATAAATACCACCTCATAAATTTGGTAAACATATTTGGTTGTACCAAGGTTTTACAGATTCATTACAAAAGCACGAGCAACTGGATGACTGGACTACTAGTCTTATAAATTAACTCACTCATGGAAGTAATATAACATTCATGGAATGTTATATTACTACAAGTTAAGTGCTGTTCTCTTCAGTTAGAGGGGCAAGATACAATACGTAGTAAAAAAATACCTTTTCTAAACATTCCGTGCTCTTCGGTTTTTCCACAGAAACATCACTGTGATTTTTGAAGAGCACAAAAGGAAAATGCTTGACCCTCGAAAAAAAATCTCACTGATCGTTATACTTTGTTTTTGTTTAAGTACAGATGAAGATCACAGAATTTTTATTAATAAAACAATCACGTCAATTATTTCATTCTTGGGGAACACACCTGCATTTGTTCAGGATATTCATTCACTGGCACATGTCGCGTAAGAAGTATTCTGACAGGATGCATTATTTCATGGAACGATGGTAAAGAGTCATACAGAGCTGCACATTTTTTAATAAGGTCAAAACACAGGGCTAGACATGATAACCTGTTAATGCACAAAAGAATTTAGCCATTTCGCTTGCAAATACCGTAGTGGATTTTCAAATAAAAGGAATCAAATTAATTAAATCTGGGAGCAATAGCAGTGTCTATTAAGATCTTCTGACAGAAACAGTTACAAGGCTATTCTAGTTGTTAATTCAGATTAAAAATTTCACTCTCTTACTACAAGCAAATACCCAAGAAATCCATCAGCAACAAATCCTTATGTCAGTGCACAGAGCACAAGCCAGTACTATGTCTTTGCCACTTCTGTAGACTAAGAAGTTTTTATACTGGTTCTAAGTGTTCTGGTACTGGTTCTGAAGTTCTAAAACTTTCTTGAAACAGAATTAGTTATTCTGGTTTTGAGTTTCTTTTTGAACTTCGTAACAAGATGCTTACACATCCCTGAAATAAGTTATACCGTAACACATGCACAAGGTGAAAATTGAGGCTGAACATGGTTAATGAGTATGTTTAACTGCGGTCTTTCCTAACTTCAGTTTTACTACTTAAGTGACACTTTCTAACATAGTGTTTGTATGTAAATACAGTTATTTGCTTCTGAAGAGCTTGACAGTTCAAAGTAGTGAGCACCTCCTCTATCTTTACATCATCCTCATCAGTTCACAGCTGTACCGAAAAGGAATGAAAGGGCTGAGCTCTGCATACTGTTCGGGCAAAAGATTAGCCATTTCATATGCTACAGAGTAGTACCATAAAAATAAACCAGAATAACTCACTACTATTTTTATTCCTGAAGAGCACTGTCACTGAGATTACCCAAAAGATGGGTCTGTTTGGGATGCCTTCTCTTTATGTATGATGATTCCCTCTACGTACCTGGTATGATTAATTTCTGTTCTGCTGATTTCCTTTAACCTAGCCACAATACTCAATGGCAGATTTTGCTTCTGCCAACTTTCCAGATCCTTCTTATCACACACCAAAAGCAGTTCTAAATTTTTCCCCACTGGTGTAAATGGATGCACTACAGCATAGCCTAAAAAACAAGAACAATAATCATTAAACAAGATCAATTGTAAGCATTCTTTCTGTAGGAAGAAAACTCAAGAACTCTTTTTATGTTAATTCCCAGTGATAAGCACAGGAGAAAAATAACTCCCATTTTTAAAAAGGGAGGGCCAGGGAACTACAGGCCAGTCAGTCTCACCTCTGTGCCTGACAAGATCATGGAAGGAGATCCTCCTGGAAGCTGTGCTACGGCACATGGAAATCAGAGGTGTGATTGGTGACAGCCAATATGGCTTCATTAAGGGCAAATTGTGCCTGAAATCTGGTGGCCCTCTATGACAGGCTTACAGCATTGGTGGAGAAGGGAAAAGTAACCAATGTCATCTACCTGAACTCATGCAAAGCATTTGATACTGGCACACACAACATCCTTGTCTCTAAAATGGAGAGACATGGACTTGATGGCTAGACCACTTGGCGGATAGGAACTGGTTGGATGGTCACACTGAGAGGGTTCTGGTCAACAGCTCAGTGTCCAGGTAGAGACCAGTGATGAGTGGGGTCCCTCAGGGGTCTGTATTGGGATGAGTATTATTTAACATCTTTGTTGGGGACATGGACAATGAGTTTGCACCCTCAGCAAGTTTGCAGATGACACCAAGCTGTGTGGTGTGGTTGATACTCTAGAGGGAAAGGATGCCATCCAGAGGGACCTTGACAGACTGGAGAGGTGGGCCCCTGTGAACCTCATGATGCTCAACATAAGCAGGGTCCTGCACATGGGTCAGGACAATCCCAAACACGGATACATGCTGGGAGGTAAGTGGCTTGAGATAAGCCCTACAGAGAAGGACCTGGGCATACTGGCAGGTTAAAAACCAAGTAAGACCTGGCAATGTGTGCTAGAAGCCCAGAAAGCCGATCACATCCTGGGCTGCATAGAAAGAAGTGTGGCCAGAAGGTCGATTCTCCCCCTCTACTCCACTCTTGTAAGGCCCCATCTGGAGGACTGTATTCAGCTCTGGGACCCCCAGCGTAAGACAGACATGGACCTGCTCAAGTGGGTCTAGAGGAGGGTCACCAAAATCAGAGGGATGGAACACCTCCCATATGAGGACAGGCCAAAAGAGTTGCGGTTGTTCAGCCTGGAGAAGAGAAGGCTCTGGGGAGACCTTATAGCAGCCTTCCAGTATTTAAGAGGGGCCTACAGGAAAGATGGGGAGGGACTCTTGATCAGGGACTGTAGTGGTAGAAAGAGGGGTAACAGTTTTAAACTGAAAGAGGGTAGACTTAGATTAGATTTTAGGAAGAAATTCTTTACTGTGTGGGTGGTAAGACACTGGAACAGGTTGCCCAGAGAAGTTGTGGATGCCCCATCCCTAGAAGTATTGGAGGGGCCAGGTTGGATAGGGCTTTGAGCAACCTGAACTAGGGGAAGGTGTCCCTGCCCATGGCAGGGGGGGTAGAACTGGATGATCTTTAAGGTCCCATCGAACCCAAATCATTCTATGATTCATTCTATGATTCTGTGTACGGGGAGCAAGACGACACATAGGTACATCTCTGCCCCATGGGGAACAGGATGCACAATTAAACTGCCAGGGAGGATGGAGTATTGGATATGTTTAAGAGAAAAGGGCAGGCATAGGACTTTCCCATGGAGTTACAAGTAGAACGCTTTGACCACAGTGTCAAGCAGCACAGGGAGCTGGAATAGGGAGAGCCCACAGTTGCAGTGCATCACTGAGCCTCTCTTGCAACCTCTCAGCAGAGGCCCTCAGATACATGCTGTAGAGTCATTTCCCACTCCAGCTAAGTAGTTTTACAACAAGCATGGAACACAGAATAGATACTGGGGCAGGGCATGCAGAAAACGCTTAAGAATCACTGTGCTTCTGAACACAAGCTGATCTGTGAAATTGTACTTACAGAGTAATATGAAAGAAGCAACTGAGGAATTTCATGGCTAAGAGAGAAAATAACTTGCAGCCTCTGTGCTGATAAAAGTTCTATTTGCTTAGATCTACTTACTGTCAAAATCAAACACCAAGAATTTTTTTGGTGTGACAATATATCAACATTCCAGAGAACTGGCTGTGTGCTCATTTTAAAACATTCTGTGTTGACAGCCTAACCATCATTTATCAGTGATACTTCCACCATGAATATTTAAAAATGTGATTGGATACTTTGATAGCTTCAAAACATCAATACTGACTGAAAAAATCTCAAAGAGAACACTGTGCCTCTAACGTATCTTTTATTAAGCTTTTCCTCACTGCTAACAGAAATCAACACCATGCAAATTTAACTAGTGCAAAATCATTAACAGAAATACAAAGGAAATAAAAAAGGTTAAAATCTGATCATCAATCACCACTAAGTATTTTAAAATAGTTTATCTGATTTTGCAGTATCCTACATTTTAACTGTACCAACACCTTTGTAGATCAAACATTCCTAAGAGATTACACAAAGGACAAAAATACTTTAAGTACTATGTAATCCACCCACTCCATAACATCTTCTCAACTCTTTCTAGGAGTTCAGCTGTCAGTGTCCTGAGAATCCTGGGCTTAGCTCTGATGCAGCCCAGCTGTGTAACCTTGGCTTACACTTCAGAGAAAACTGCTAAGCTGTGAGAAGCAGCTGGGAGAAAATCTGTAGGGTACAGCCATACAAGATAAAGTTGAAACTGGAGTACTGAGCTTGTTGAGAAAGGGATCATTAGTAGCTCAAAAATTCAAAAGAAAAAAAAATGCCAGCATGGAAATGCATAAAAACCTAAAGGGGAAAAAAAAAGATAGGAGCTGCAAGACGATGACTGAAGTATGGACTGAAGATGTATTGGAACACTGCAGCAATAGAAGCTGAACCTTCCTCACCAGACTGATGACTACCCAGAGAACAAAGACTCTTCAGGTGTCTTATCAAGACTAATGAGCACATTAATACATAGATTGTAGTTCATTAAATCCCAGATGTCTTGAGAGTTTGCCAACAAATAAGTTCATTTTTCCACTTGAGAATATCCTGCCTGCAGAGTCCCTTCATGCATGCTAAGTGACACTCAGAGTGACCCAGGCACAGATACTAACACACGAATGAGTTACTATGCTCTGACAAAGCTCCTCATAAACAAACTACTGTCACTAAACTTGGCAACAAAAAAGCCCCAGATCTAGAATAACTTTAAAGCTAGAAATGAATCCAAAAGAAAATGTCAAAGAAAGAAGAAGACTGACAAATAAAAATCCTTTGCTAGCATATGCATCGAATTGAAAAGATAGTTTTGTTCTCCCTGTTGTCTGTGCAAGCTCTTAAGTTTACATAGTTATGTTACAGCACAGATTAACTCTGGTTGTGGGGATAGCTACCTTCTGTTGCACTACAGCAAATCCATGTTAAATAAGTAAAAAGGAAAAATACCAACTTTGTGATATACTTCTCTCATTCACCTCGGTGATACAGCTATTAGCTGCAGAGGAAGGGTATCTACTGTGAAGATATGGGGTAACTCATCAGGAATGCATTAGGGACTGTGAATTTCAGAGCATAGTCCCATCAGTCTATTTAAAACAACAGTATTGAAAAAATATTGCACCGTGTGCAACACGACTTCATTTGTTTTAGTAACCTTAGTTCTTTCCTTCCTGCCCACAACACTAGATGATCTAGTTCATAAGAAGATGCCCAAGAATCAAGGTTGTGTATGGTTAACCTAGCAGATGATTTTGGTCTTTTGTTCAAAACAATAAATTCAGTGTGAAAGATTTTTACTGAAATTTTAGAGATAAATGCTAATGCTGATTATTTTACTTTATAATCATTTACTCTAAAGAAACTCACCCTGGGCATGTTTTTTGGGTAGAGATATGTGAAGTACTCCGAGAAGAAAATTGATGAGTTCTGGTACAAATCTTCTCGAGAGAGATACATATTCCAGGAACAAACAGCATATAAATAACCCTTTAATAACATCTTGCAATGTTGTAATGCGACACTAAAAGAAAAAAGGCACAAAATATTTATAATTAAAAGTTTACACATCACAAACAAATATAAGATCTCCCAAAAAGAAGGAGTATTAACTAACTTGTACACATTTAAAATCTGTAAAATTACACCCTTTGGCTTTCCCTTGCCCTCACTAAAGAGTGTACGCAGAATTGAGTCAGAAGCCTGTCAGAACTGTTTTAGCCACTAGAAGGTGCTAAACCACAAACAGTAAGTTCTTTTTGCTTGCTTGCTCTGCTATCTGACCTGTTGTTAAATTTTAGTCCTCGTTTTTTGCTCTCTACTTTCAGAAATGAACCAAGGAAATATAAGGCTCAGAGCAACCTGGATATCTGACATCAACAGAACAACCAGCTCAAGACATCTTTTGGATAGCAAAATAAGGACATGTATTAACCGCACTGCAATGCATTGCATTAGGTATATTTTCAAGGAAAACAAATACTGCCAATTTTAAAGCAAATGTATTTCTTAAGTAGGAACAAATGCAATATACAAAAATCACTAATGAGTGATTTCAGACTGTATTCCATCTGTTCTATTAGTCCCACGTAATTTGCCATATAAGGATTTTTTTATGTGACAGCTTGAAAAAATTATTAGCTATGGTTTTGAGAGTCAGAGTGTACTCTGCAAGGGTTTTTTCCTCTTCACTTTTTCTTCCAATTACTATGTGTGACCATACCAAACACAAAGCTGCCTTTTCAGTACATTTCCAATGTATACATTAATACTAACACATATATTTGGAGTCCTAGGAAGAAACAAGGAAATGAAGTTATATACTGAAATACAACATCATAGACATACCTTAGTAAGTAGCTGACTCATGTACATAAAAGCAGGTGTTACAACTGGATGCCAGAAGTCCGAAGTTGGAAACAGCAGAGATGTAATTTTCAAATAAATAAGCTGATAGCACATAAGACAGAGTAAGGCAAAATATAGTAAGACATTATTCCCAGGATCTTGACTTCACACATATGTAACTTATTAATAACTGTCATGTAGTAGTCTAAAAATACTACAATATATGTAATTTTGAGAAATATGATATGATACATGACCTATTTATTGTGACGACTGCTTAAGTTACATGAGAAAAATGGAATACCCATTCTAGGTCTAACATTGCACTAATTCAACAAGGCAGCTGAAAGAACAACCAAGAAGGAATCGTGTCTCCCAATGCCATTTACTCCATAAGAAAATCTGGCCCCCTTCAGCCCACCACAATCACATTCTCACACATTCTCACAAACAAATGAGCAAGTGGCCACACAGGACCTGTGACACGTTTCAACAGGTCCTCACCACAGACAGTTAAGTGATCAGGATCCTCGGGCACTAGCACACATCGACAAATAACGGTTGTAGCCAGAAGTTAGGTACACTTCTACTGGAGGGTACTTGTTAAAGAGCTACAAGTGACCTCCTGTCAAGACCATACGGATGTTAAACAGCAGTTGTGAGGTAATTCTGAAAATTATCTAAGTGGATATTTACATAGTAAACTAGATGCAAGTAAAGTTTTATTGTCTCAGCTCTGTTTCTCTCTCTGATGTTTCTGTTGTAAACAAATATTCTCCTGACTGTTTTGGTTACTAAATACCACAGTCCAAATTTCAGGGTAGATTAACTATAGGCACATACAAGGTCTACTAACACAACTGGTCTAACGAACGTCCATTCAAACAAGTCCTCTGAGAATAGAAGAGTGATATAATTCTGCCCTAGAAGATAATGATGGCTTGAAACCTGAAAAAGTCCACTGAAAGGAATGAAAGTCGTAAGTGTTACTGGTGTCACAAGGATGACTGACAAAATAAAAATAGAAGTTAAAAGCCCTCTACATTTCCTGTAAAATCCAAAACATCCTGAATAAAGACTCTTCAAAAGAACTCTATAAATATTTTCCAAGTGTAAGAACCAAGTCTTCTAAGCAAATCCTTCAGTCTATTTTCTTTCAATAGCCTAATTATTCCATTAAGCAGCACTCCTTCATCCAGCTGGGAGACAGAAAACAAGTAGCTCCCTCTGGATTACTGACCTATGGTTTGTCTTTGAAACTTTTTACTATAATAAACAAATGTTAATTTTGCATATGCTCCATTCGTTAATTCCCTAACAGTCATTTACCTCGACACTGAAAGAAGAGTCTGTTCACATTTGTCACGGCCAGTGAAATTTTGAAATATTACTAACATAAGAAGGAAAGGTCAATTCTTTCCAAGTCATTAATTTAGCAATTATCATATATGAAGTACTAGGAAATATTGTATTTTTATATCCATAATAATATTTCATTGTTATTTTTGTTAACCAAGGAGATAGTGCACTTCTATGGAGCACTTTTTTAAATATTTGCACTTAACACAAGCAAAGAAATTCACAAGTTCTTCCCAGAACTACCCATTTACATTTCATCAGGAAAACAAAGAGTCACACTTCTATTGTGAAGAACATGTGTGGAGGGGGCTGTTTGTTTGTCTGTCTGGATTTTTTTTGTGTTACAACTTATCTCCAGAGAGGCAATTTAAAATACTGAGAAACCGAAGAAGTCACAGATGCTAATAATTCATTACCTACTTTGAAATATAAAATTGAATTTAATATCATCTCGCATTTTTTGTCATTTCTGTGCTAATGGAAAGAACAAGAGATTTTCCTAGCAGTATGCATTCATTACCGTGTCTAAACCTGGAAATGTTGCACGGCCTTTGACTTCAATTACTTCTTCCATATCATGTGCAGCGTCTCGAAGGATAAACTTAATACTGTCACTGGCTGCCTCAGGAAACATCTGGCAAAGATTGTACAATGGCCTATTAACAAGAAATGTAAGTCATAATCAAGTTACACCACTGATGTTAATAAAAAACTGATTTTTAAGCACCTGTCGTAAGATTTCTTGTGTTCCATCTACATTGTAAGAGTAGAGAGATATATATACACATATACAGTAAAACAGTAACAAATTCCCTGAAAGAAATTATTCTTTTCAGGAATAGCCACCCAGTATAGAGATTGCTATGGTAATACTTTTAGAGATAGGTATTTTTCATTGGGCCTTCTAAGATAATCTTTGATTTGGTGGTTTCTAAATCTTAAAAAAAAAAAGTTAAAAACTTTAACATACACTCCCAAATAATCTGCTATCATTAAAACATATCCTTCTGAATCTCCTAACTCTACATTTTACTGCACTGAGGTATGCTGGCACATACCAGGCAGCCCACTACTCTAAACACTCTCAGCCAATGTTAAACAGCATGTGAGGCAGCAATGTGGTTAGCAAAATTATTACTTAAAACAAGAAAAAAATACCCACAAAGTTAGGTCAGTTCCTGGCCTATGGTTAGTGCCTACAGGGAGATGCAGTCAGGAGTCTGCATCTGTTTGGTCAGGGGTTTTCCAGTATTTTCAGTTAAAGCTGTCTGTAACGATATTAATAAACCCCAGTTCTAGAAAACAATCAAAACGTGTTTACACTTTTTTACAAAGCCCCAGCATGTGCGACAGTATCAGCGGGTCAGTGCTCTTGCTGATGAACGCAACCGAGCGGTGAATGCTAAAGCTGCACATAACAGATTTTTTTAAAAAACTTACTTACTTTAGTATGAAATAAAAAACATATGCTGAAAACTACATACAAACAACTCACTGAAAGAAAGCTGTCCAGCCTGCAAAGTCAAGGTAAGAATCACAGACTAATTTTGGTTGGTAGGGACCTTTGGAGATCATCTGATACAACGCCCTGCTCAAAGCAAGGCTAACTTCAAAGCTGGATCAGGTTGCTCATGGCTTTGTCGAGTTTTGTGTATCTTCAAGGGTGGAGATTCCATAGCCTCTCTGGGAAACTTGTTTTAATGTTCAGCACCTTTGCTGTGTAGGTATTTTTTTTTCCCTTACATCTAATTGGAATTTCCCTTGTTGCAGCCCGTGTCCATTGACTCCCATCCTTTGCTGTATACCTCTGAGACAATTTTGGCTCTCTTGTCACTATAACTGCCAGGTATTTGAAGACAACAATGCCAAACTGACAACTTCCTGCAAAGTGTTTATTTGGAACTTCTGTATGAGCTTGCTATAACACTCTTTAATTCCATTTTCATCTAGTTTTCTGAGTGAATTCATAGAATGGAAACCCATGGAAAAAACAGATTGCAAAGGGAACTGCACACAGTCATTGCAAAGCTTAAAATCCTTACTCATCAGTCTAAATAACTTTATATACGGAAGTCTGCATGCATACATGGTATTATTTATCCAATGCCCACAAAAAGCATATTACAGATCAGAAATTACATTCTGAGGTTTATGAAAATGTCTTGGTACAACTAATAGCTCAGGCAATACATGAAAAAAAAAAGTTAAAAGAAATATAAATAATAAGACTACAAGACTACAGAGCTGGAGAGTTACCAGTTGCCTACAATTCCTATGGAACTATTCAAAACAAACAACATGCTAAATGCTTTACCCTAGGTAGCTTTTCTCTTTAAATGATAAAGTCTATAGGATTTATTACTTACAGGACCAGTCTGTCAATTGTTCTGAGCTCTGGTAAATCCAGAGTTGCTAACTCCCCAATATACTCCAAAAGGAAGCCAAACAATTTCTGCAAGAAGCGTAATATGTTAAAATTATTAGTTTGTTGGGTTTTTTTCTCTCCCGTTGTACTTACTCTTAAGCAACACAAAACAGTGATACAGAAGTTAGGAAATGAAGAGTGGTATGCTGATTCTACTGCTATGCACAAGCACCTATGTTTTATACTGCTTCCTGAATACTTACTTAAACTTACCCTGCAATTCAAAGTTAATTTTAAATCTTAAAACAAAACAAAGTAACAAAACCCTCATACTTCCAACTTTGCTTTGTTTCCCACTGCAAGGCTTGGATGATTGCATTTCTGAATTCTCTCCAGTATAGTAAGCTGCTGTTCTATTGTTCTTCCAGCCAGTAAAGACTTAAATGTCTCATAGGACTCAGGAACTAGAAAGGAAAAACAAAAATTGACCAGACAAAAAACTCAAACTTAACATACTCAATTCAAGTGAACATCTAACAAATTTCCAATCTGAAAGTGTTGTTATTCAGAACATACCGTACAGCTTTTAAATAATCACCTTTGAAACACTAATAACCTATCAGCATATATGTAATATTATCTATATGAACATAAGTCAGAAAATAATGTAAATGTTTTTCAGTGATTATTATTTCCAATTGTATTTGCTGCCTAAGCTGAGCACAACTATGCTGACGCACACAAAGCGGAATTAAACTTAAGTACACATTCAACCATAAATTTACCGCAATACAATTAGCTCTATGTTTAATTCACACCTAACTAGCTTTTTCATGAAGGATATTAAGACAAGTAAGAATCTTGTCACTAACAGAAAATAATTAAAAAAAAAAATACAAGCCCAACCTGGAATATATTTAGTCTTTTGCATAGTCTTTGAGTTATTTTAATGTGACTGCTTTCTGGTTAAAGCAAAACCTGAACATGATTTAGAAGGCTTTGTGTAATAGAAGTGATCTCCTTTTGATGGAAAAATGCAAGCACTTGAGGAAGTTGTTTGAAAGGTTGTTTAATCTTCTGACGGATACTTTTGTTAGAGAAATCTATAGTAGAACAATAGTTAGATGCATTATGTACTTAATATTAATGAATGATTTGCGTACTACTTGAAACATGCCTCCTCCTTCCTCCTAGGCACAGAATCAAAAGGAGTCAAATTGAGTGTCTCAATTTAACAATACTGTGATGTTATATCACAGGGGTCAAACATCAGAATCCTGCCTCTCTAAGCATCTTCTCTGACAAAAATGTCAGTCCAAACACTTGAGAAAGTAACATTTTCTCATTTAAGTACAGAGAATACTATTCTGGCTTCCCTTATGCAAAACACTATCACTTTGGACTGGATGTGTTGGTGGTCTTCAGAAAGGAGCACAGATCTTTTCATTTTTCTCCCCAATTATTTATATTTCAATTCTAAGGGTGATTGGAGGAGCAGGAACAGCTCTGGGGTGAAACAGATCTGGTTCCCACTGCTCATAGCATGATTAGGGCTGATCACTAAGAACAGCAGTTTTACTGGCTACTCTTGGAATAGTAGAAGAGAACTATTAAGCAAAATGTCATGGATGAACAGGAATATGTAAGATCTTATAGGGTAGAAAAAGAGACTGGTTATAAACCCCCTGAAAACAACAGGGATCTCTGTATTGGTCTTTTGCTTACCAGCAAATGTATAGGGAAGCTCTGATTTGGCAGCTTCCATTTTTGGGTCTAGTTCCTCCACATTCTGTGATTCATTTTCATTTGTCTTGGGTTTCTGCTGTTCTTTATTCCCTGCAGCTTCTTCTTCACTCTCTAGGTCAGATTCAAGATCAGAGTGGCTGTCTGCAGCACCATCCTCCTCATCTTCACTAGCAGATTCTTCATCACTTTCTTCTTCATTCTCATTATCTTCCTTCCCACCTTCCTCCTTGTCTTTTTCCTCCTCCTCTTCATTTTCAATATTAATTCTTCCATCCTGTTTGTAGAGAAAATAAGCCAGTTAAAACACTGATAAAGCGACAGCAGCTTGCCAGAATCACCATGCAAAGCCATCATTAAATACATATGAACAGGATCTGAGCCTTGCTACCTGACCAAGCAGTGAATGAGTGCTGTCCAAGAAAGGATTTTAAGGAAAGCACATGCATACAGATGTAAGAATAGCAGGGTATTTCCAAGGGGTTGTAAGAAACTGGAAGACTAGGAGGTAGTCTGTGAGGACTAAAAGAATCAACACAAAAACTACTAGCAGATGATATGAAAAAAATTCAGCATCACTTATAGAAGCATTCTTGGTTAAGAAAAAAACATATTCCTTCTATGTATTAAAATAGCACATCAGATAAATATTGGTTCCAATCCCGATTTTATTAATCATCAGTTTAAATTCACATTCACAATTTGTATTCTCCCCTTTGAGGACAACAGCAATTCCCTTGCTATTTACATGTAAGAGGATGAGAGGATCAGTACGCACACATGTACCAGTCAGGATGACTCACTACACCACCTTTAAGGTTAAATTGCTCTGCCACCTTAATCAAAGCTACTTCATAGGGGAAGGGTTCTTTCAGAAACCCACACATCCTCAGGATGAAATTTGGTGGAAGTTGTATCAAATACAGTAGAAACTTAAAAAAACCAAACCACCAAAAACCACCAGGAGGGCTAAAGCCCTCTCTTCAGCCCAGTATAGCAGGAGTATAGTCAGCAGATTGAGGGAAACAACTATCCCCTCTACTCGACTACACAGAATACAGAGTCCAGTTTTGGGCCTTCAGATACAATAAAGACATCTATAAACTGCAGCAAGCTTAGCAGAAAGCCAGCAAGATTGTTGAGGGCCTGGGGCACCTGCCATATGAGGAGAGGCAGAGCTGGGCTTTTTCAGCCTGGACCAAACAATCACCTTCCAGTACCTACAAGGAGGATCACTGAGAAGGCAGAACACCACCCTTCATCACAGTCCACAACAGGAGAATGAAAAGAAACAGGCCTAAGTTGAAACAAGAGAAGTTCAGACTGGATATAAAGAGAAACTTTTTCACTGTAAGAACAGTCAGTGGAACAGGCTGCCCAGAGACACGTGCAGCTTCCATTCTTGGAGATTTTCCAAGAACAGACTGGAAAAAGCCCTGAGCAAACTGGTGATTTCACAGCTGACCCTGCTTAGAGTAGGAGACTGGACTAGAGGTCTACACAGAGGTCACTTCCAAAGTGATTTTCCCATCATCTTTTCATAACTCTGAAAATTCTGAAATTTTAAACCTTACCTTGTAAGACAATAAACGTCTGTCATCTTTATCCAGGATGAAGCCATCAGCGAGATCATCAGCTGACATGTGGCCGGGTTTCTTTTTATTTGCCTGTTCATCTATTCCACGCATTCGACGTATTCGATCTGCCTGTGTTTTAGAAGAAATACCACACAGAGATGTGAGCCATCTAGATCAGTCAGGTAACTACACCAGAATGGAAAATCCCTCAAGTACTACAGCTAAGAAAAATCAAAGGAAAAAAAAAGTTAACTGGGATTACTCAACAAGTTGATGAAAAGAAAAAAAAAAAACAAATGAGAAATTATGGCAAAAAGCTGATGATACCTTATTTTTTGTGGGGAATGCAATCTGATAAGAGCACATAACACAATCGGATTGGCTTATTTGAAAGGCTTTAAAACTGGGTTTAATCAGAAACATTATGTTCTCTCATTTTAAAAAACTTACCTGTTTTGCTTATGAGACAATATACGACTGCTAGAAAATGGAAGCTTCTAAAGTGTTTTAAGATTCTGCAGTGTTGATCTGTGCTTCCTATATATATAACAAGTTTGCAGTAAACACAATCATATCCTATGATTTTTAAGATATACTCAATCTGTAATAGATTCAGTGGGCAATATCTGAGCCAATCATTTACAAAAAACTTTCCACCTGGGCAACCAGATAGACTGTGTGTCAAACAAGATGACAAGAACAGAAAAGAAAAAATTCTTCTTTCTGTTCCACTATTAGTTATTGAGCTGTTATGAGGTAACTTGAAGGTACTGGTACTGAATCCCTGCAGTCCTAAGTGTATCCCTAGTATATCAAGACAAAAAGAAAAAAAGGAGAGAAACATTTACCATATTATTGATTCTTTACGTAAGACTCAGAGGTCCACATAACAGAAAGAGCATGCAACATTTCCCAAAAGAATCCTATTCCTCTGCAAAGCAAAGCTATATATGTGCTACTGCTGTACTACTCTTGCAACACCAGAAGAAAACAATAAATGACTTGCTGGTGTATTAATTCAACTGCTGTGCAACTTGATACTCCCCCTTACTGTCTTAGAAGCACTTCTCAACTCTGAGTAACATTTAAAGGCAAATTGAAGTGAGATTACATTTTTACTGAAGAAAGATTAACTCATTTCATAAACCTCACCAGTCACGTACTAAGCCTATGTTTTCTTGTTGTGATATCAGATTGCAAAGAAAACAAACAGAAGATTTCCTGAATTCACCCTGACGAATTGCAGTTTAGTACAGCCCCTTTCAATTTACGCTCAAGCAATGAATACAAGTGGTCACTCCCAAAAGACAGGCCAAAAAACAATCTAAAACCATAAACTGTATACCTCCAGCTTCTGGAGTCGCGCCTGTTCCTCTTTTGCCAATTCTTCTTCTGTCTTCATCCTTTCTGAAGGTTTTGCTTTCATCTCGAATCCAAGTTCTCGAACAATCATATCATATTCATCAGGCTAAAGAAATATTTATATAATTGTTTATTATCTTAAGTTTTATTATTCTACTTTGAAGCCACCCCTCTGCCAGGCTAACAGCTAAGAAGTAAGACTGTTAAGATATAAGGAAAAGATCATTTCCAAAGAAAGCTGCAAGAACATTCAAGTCTGTATTAAGACAAGGAATGGAATGAACACTTGAATAGAAATTTTCCTGGAATTTCCCTCTCCCCTATTTAAGTTACTCACAACTGAAAAACTTGTAAGTAGTATCTTAAATAAAAACTGGTTTACTTACTAATTGAAAAACTTTAAAATATTGTTTATTAATAAAATACTGTTTTCTAAAGCATCTAAATTTATAGTTTACATTTCACTTTATGCCACCTGACATGAGCTAAGTCTTTGTTATCTTAGTTACATGGATGTCTATCTTACAGAAAACAAAAGGGATGTGATACTCTGTGTTTAAGCAGCATCCCTTTTTGTAAGAACAGTATGCAATTTGCAACAAGGAAACATCTGTTGTCAAGTAAAAGTTGTTTTATCCAAGGAACACTGCAAAGGCATTCAAACTAAGTCAATGTTCTCAACAATTCCAATTCTTCAAGAAAACATATTTGATGTAAAAATAAGCTGTAGCCAACAGTGCTGTTCAACCTGCAACCTCTCTCATATTTGTTAGGTAATTAAAATCAGATAAATAGTATAAAACCCTCTATTACTCCAACTAAAACTGTCCTAAAAATGTAGCATTCCTTTAATGGGAATAGCAGGCAACATTTTATTTTACAAAGTGATGAACTTTGCCTTATACTTCACCCACTGTAAATCAAAACCACAAGTTATTAGAACAAAAGCCAAAACTTTACCTTGGGTTTTTCTACTTCTTTGTCCTTTCTCTCCGACTTTGGGGTTTTGCGGGCAATAAGGGTTTGGATTTTCTTCCAGTCATTGTCAAGCTTTTCTGTGAGCTCTAATGCACTTTCTCTCTGAGTTTGCCTCTCTTGCTAGAAAAACAGGAATCAAAGACAAATGCAGCAGTTATGTTCAGATGAACATGACATGGCATTTACAGCCTAAAACCAAAATATTGTATTTAGCAAATGAATAATTTTCAATACTGAACATTTTAAAGGTGTAAACATTCTTTATGGAAGAAGCAGTATAGAATTACGCTGAATGGCACAAGGGTTGCATACAGAAAACAAGTTAGTGAGAGTCAATAGAAGGGGAGATTTGGGGACACAAAGGAAAGGCAAATATTCAGTGTATAGTCTAAAATGACTATACTAAAAATACATGTAAGAGGATGAGAGGATCAGTACGCACACGTGCACACGTGCACTAAAAATACAAAGTCAGATGGACTTTATTCAAGGAGATTGGACTCTTCTCCTAGACAGCTGTCTCCTTTGTTTTCTATGCCACTACTGTTTTATTCTGCAAAGACAGAAATTGTGACAGCTTCTGAATCATGCTCATTTATACTTCAGGGCTAAAAACTCACCTTTTCTTGTTTAGATTTGGCTATCATCTCTTCTATGAGTTCCTTCCTAGATTTAGGTTTTTCCTCCTCTTCATCTTGCTGCCCACTTGATGCTTTTTTACGAAGGAGGCCTCCACCCCCTCCAAAGTGAGTAGCAGTTAACTCAGCTAGGGGAAAAAAAAAAAATTAAGACTGTGAACACTTTTCAAATCCATACATCGAGGCTGCAGTGCTGCGGCTGCTGCTGAGACAGTATCTCCCTACACTTCAAGAATGGGAGCAATTAAAACTATTGAATCAATCATGTACTATTCTCATCCCAATGGGAATGGACATAACAAAAGAGATAGATGATAGGCATATAATTTATGCCTACAAACATTTTGTATGAGGTAGGAATGTATTTTTTTCAATATTTTAAATAGTATTTAGGTGCAGAGGTGCAACAAGGCAACCAGAAAACTCACACTTCAGATTCTGCCAAAAGGGCTCAAAATACAGGTACCTATGTAACACTGAAAAGACCACAGATTAAAGAAGCTTGCCAGGTAGGTAGCTCGAACTTAACGTCTGCTAAAATCCAGAGAGCTGTTCTGTGTGTGGTTAAGTAATCAAATCTGGCTTAAACATCCCAACCAATTACATAGTATTCTCTCTCATTGAAAGACAGTACTGAACAAATGATATACATGTACCAACAATAAAACCAGCAGTGGGATACTCGCTGACATGTCTTACCTGACAGTGTTCCTCTTTCTTCTGTGTCACTGTCACTATCAATAATATCATTTAGTTTTTCAACTTCTGCCAAAGATTGGCCATAATGAGTCAACTCCTCATCTTCATTAAGATTATAGATATTCTTCTTTCCATAATTTTGCTAAGAAGAGTAAAACAAATCAATTAAATAACAAATAAAATATTTTTAATTCCCAGGCCAACAAATTAATAAAGCCTGTATACTGTGTTCAGTTTTGGGCCCCTCACTACAAGAAAGACGTTGAGTGCTGGAGCATGTCCGGAGAAGGGCAACGAAGCTGGTGAAGGGTCTAGAGCACCAGCCCCATGAGGAGTGGCTGATGGAACTGGGGTTGTTTAGTCTGGAGAAGAGGAGGCTGAGGGGAGACCTTATCGCTCTCTACAACTACCTGAAAGGGGATTGTGGTGAGATGGGCGTTGGTCTCTTCTCCCAAGTAACTAGCAATTGGACGAGAGGAAATGGCCTCAAGTTGCACCAAGGGAGGTTTAGACTGGATATTAGGAAAAATTTCATCACTGAGAGAGTGGTCAAACATTGCAACAGGCTGCCCAGGGAGGTGGTGGAGAGTCACCACCACTGGAAGTATTCAAAAAATACGTAGACGTGGCACTTCAGGACATGGTTTAGTGGGCATGGTAGTGTGGGTTGATGGTTGGACTTGATGATCTTAAAGGTCTCTTCCAACCTTAACGATTCTGTGATTCTGTTTTTAATGCTAGTTGAGAAGATTCTTATACCCGTGTTCTGTTCCAGCAGAGCACTGGAATAAGAGCACTACCAGACCAATACTTTCATTCAAATACATTAAATATTAAGTGAGAGAGTATGATCTTATTCTTATACTAATATAGAAGTGGAGTAACTCAGAAAACCTAAGGAAGCTTAAGTTTTACCTGCATATCAGCAACATATATATCAGTATGATGAGGCAGAAAGAACAGTACTGCACATACAATTCACATTACAGAATGACAGCAAGTTACAGAGTTCTTCTAGCCAGCAAATGAAATGGCTGCTGTTCAACTGCTGTACTGGAATCTTAAAGAGTACTTGATGGTGGTTGCCTCTTCCTAATTAAATTCCCAAATGATAGGAGTCAAAGAAAACCAGTA
The DNA here is from genome assembly GCF_000687285.1 of Phaethon lepturus. Taxonomy (NCBI): domain Eukaryota; kingdom Metazoa; phylum Chordata; class Aves; order Phaethontiformes; family Phaethontidae; genus Phaethon; species Phaethon lepturus. The sequence continues at coordinate 26,093 of NW_010515530.1, forward strand.
AATCTGCTTAAAACTGGCTTTCTTGCATATCAGTGCTCAAAAGTGCTCAAAGAAATTTCTGCTTCAAATAGCTGTCTTGCAAAATGAGAAAGTTTTCATGAAAAATTTTTGATTCCCACAAAAAATTGCTTTTTCATAAAAAGTTCCAAACATATAAATTAAAAGAAGCATTACCTTGCAAAACCCTCTGTTAAGGGGGACACTCCCAACCTAAAAAGTCTTGTTTCTTGTGGTAGGGTTTTTTTGTTTGTTTTGTTGTGTTTTTGGTTTTTTTGTTGTGTTTTGGGTTTTTTGGTTTTTTTTCTTTTTCTTTTCTTTTTTTTTTTTTTAATTCCTATACTTTACCTGTCTTTCCAAAGTGAATCGTCTGATCATCTTTTCCTCTGGACTTATTTTGGTGTTATATTCACCAAAACGTTTATCTTTAAACACATTTGTCTTCTCCCTTTCTTTATATTCTTTCAGTAATGTTTGAGTACGCTAGAACAAAAAAACGGGATCAAATTAGAAACCAAAAAGAGCAACTACTTTCACAGCCAAGGCAAAAAGGCTCCATGGTATCCTGGCAATATAATCTAATTTATCAGAATGCAATGAAAGAGAAGGAAAAATTAGCAAGAAATGAGATGGGAAGCTTATACAATATATTCAGAGTCATTAAGTTCTCTTACAAGCTGCCCATATTATGATAAAATATGGTACACTGTATCTCACCTTTACTTTATCACATATAAAAACTCTGCATCGCCACTGCAGAATTCTGATTTGTCTGAAGCTTAGTAATACAAGAATAGCATATTAAAAGAAACTAAAAAAGCCCCATTTTCAGCTGAACCTTTTTTGGTCTTGTCATCTAAGACATAAAAAAACCCAAGTGAGTACATACATCTAGCGCTCTGCTTTAGTGTTGAGCACAGGGAGGTTATGCATCAAAGCAGTAAAGGGAAGTTTAGCAGACCTAAATGAGGTAGCATGTGCTGTAGTTATGCTACAGGTAAGGAGTCAGGCTTACTTTTCAATGCCAGACATCTAATTCATAACAAGCATTTGATTTACCTTACTATTAAATAAAACTCAAAGACCTTAAAATGTGATAGTAAACATTTATAAAGTTTTCTAAAATCTGGACAAATAGTCATGAAGACTGAAAGCTAATTTATAATTTCATGCTGAAGATCTTATATAGTTTCTAAAGGAAGAAAATGCTGGCCATGTTTAGTCTGAAAAAAAAAGTTTATTGAAAACACGTTAATTGAACATTACTGGAAGGTACTGTTGCTATTCATATTACCATGAACTCACCAACTGCTGCACTGAAGGAAAAGGCTGTGTTTCCTACAACAGGCCTCTCCAGCCTCATTGACCATTCACAACTTTCAGACACTCCTGTAGCTGACAGCAGAACTCAGGTTTCATCTATTGCTGTCCCAGTGCTACCTTGTATTTACTTCTTGCACAGAATATATGAATTATTATGCAGCTTAACCACTTTACATGAACTTTAATCTCTACTAATACCTTGGATACAGAAAAGCACTTTTGTTTATCAATTCTTTGATATCCTCTCTCATTCATAAAAAATTATTTAATGTATCATCTCTCAGAATGCATGCAAAATGATAAACTATCCATTTCCTTTTGCTGCACTATTTTTAAAAAGAACTTCTCCTTTCATTAAGTGCTTTAAATTCCGTTTGACAACAAGATTTTATGTAACATGTCAGCGAAAATCTCGGGGGCATACTTTCAAATTACACTTTTTTCAGCTTTAATAGAATCTACAGAGACTTTAACTTCTTTCTGGTTTGTTTGAAGTGACAGATCATAAAAAATTCCAGTGCTTCACACACAGATAGGGTAGGTTGCTGGAATCCCAGATGCATAGTATGACACAATGTTCTCCCTTATGCATTACAGATTTTGGTCAGGTAGCTCGTGATGTCAGTAGAGAAAGAGGCAATTTTAAAACAGTGTAAGGGTGGAATAGAAACGATTTACTCTTCTTAAGTTGTACGAACGTTCTTATGAGAGCAACAAGGACAGATCACTATTTTGCATCCCAACCTACTTCTACAACGCAACTATTTAATCAGTGTGCAAAAAGTCACATGCACGTTTTCCAAATCAATGGTAGTTTTTTTGTATCTACACATTTCTCACTGCATTCAGACCTTAGTGCCCTGTCAAGCTTTCACTATTACAGCAATGTTGCACCATTACTGAGAAGCTTCACATCCTGTAGCAACCGAAACCGACCAACATAATGTACACTGACAACCACCTGCACTCTGGTCCAGTACTCGCTTACCAACAACATGTGCCCCCATGTATTCTCGGCCTGGACTATCTGGTCAGTCATTCCCACACATGCAGTAAGGGAGACTTGCACTATTGAACCCAGTGGATTGCATTAGAGGGAGATGTTTTCAGCAGGCTCTTGATCATCCTCTGTGCAGTGTCTGGTGACCAGCCACTCCTCCTGTACACAATGGAGATAGTCTCTTATCTCATCTGAGATGGCTCCAGGCTTATCACCTCTCCACCACAGCTACATCTACAGATGCCATCCTTCCTCCCAACTTTTGATGTCCTCTTACCTTCTTGATGGCCTTGGACCGTGAGACACCAGGCAGCCCCACATCATTCTTGGTCTTCCTCCCCAAGATGTTAAACTTCTGCCTGTTGACCTTCACCTCAAAGGGGTTGCTCTTGACCATGGCCATAGCTGACTTCACGGGGCCCCGGGCTGTGGAGGGCGCTGAGACCTTTCGCTTCCGCTTAGCTGCCTTCCCCATTTTTGGTTTGGCTGCCTTTGTGGATGCGTGTGGGGAAGGAGAAGCTCAGTACTCACTCAGCGTGCGGGGACCAGCACTGGAGGTGCAAATGGGCCGAACAAAATGGCGCCTGGGGGAGCAAAAACCCCTGCACTACCCCTCAGACCTGAACTCTGCCCTCCGAGGCTCTCCCCAAACCCCGTGAAGTGACGGCGGGAGGGCGCGGAACGTAACAGAGGAAGGAGCGGACTAGTAACAACCCTCCCAGTAACAACCGGCGTGCTCCAGCACTCCCACACGAGTACCGACAGCCTCACACTTCTCGCGAGAGCCTTCCCCAGCTATCGCGAGATTTGTAGCTCCTCCCCTCCCGCTTGGGGATGGGCCGGGGAGAAGGCCGGGAAAGGTTTAATGCACTACATATCCCAGCACGCAGAGCGCGGCATGCGCCAAAGAGACGCCGTGCTGCCGCGCGAGACCTGCTGGGAGTTGTAGTCCCAGGGAATTAAGGAGGGGAGGTGATACAGGCGCGCAGGGGC
>NW_010515531.1:0-1849 GCF_000687285.1 Phaethon lepturus
AAGTAAATTTTTAAACTGATCTAGATAAGTCCTTTCAGGCCACTTAGCTGATGTATTTTTGTTTCATATAAGAATACTGAAGTACATAGAATCATAGAATATCTCGAGTCCAACTCTCTGCTCCTCACAGAAATACCTAAAATGTGTCATGAAAAGGCTTAAGAACAAGGAACTCAGTTTAGCCACTCCCTCTATCAAACTCACTACCTCTGCTTTCCACAAAGCTAGAACACCACACAGAGGAATTACCACATATTTATCCCATTACACAATTTGCAAAAACAATAGAGAACCTCCCAAATTTACATTCATTGGCTAGTAATTACTATATTGATTTTTTATTGCGTGGAGACCAGCACCTCCACCTCCGCTGCCCCTCTTGAGAAAGTTGTAGACTGCAGTGAAGTTTCCCCTCAGCCTTCTCTATGCTGAACAAGCAAAGTGACCTCAGTCTTGCCTTTGAGACTTTTCACCATCTTGGTCGCCCTCCTCTGGATACACACTAATAGTTTGATGTCCTTCTTATAGTGAGGTGCCCAAAACTGCACACAGTACTTGAGGTGGGGCTTCACCAGCGGAGTGTAGAGTGGGACAATCACCTCCCTCAACCGGCCATTTGCCTCAGATATCATCACTACTGCCATCGGTTACCAGTGAGAGGCTCTGTCACTCTCTACAGCCTGAGACCTGAATGGCTGCATGTTTCTGTCGGAGCTCTCTTTGGGTTGCCATATCCATTTTGGCAGACATGGCTTTCTGCCGGGTCACTACCATAGCTAAGCTCGTCCCGAGATGGTGACGACCACCAATTGAACTCACGTCTTGAGCTCATAGGCTGACTCCCTGCGCTCTCTTCTCCGCAAACTGCCATGCCGCCCTCTGTTTGCCCGCTCTGTTCGCCCACTCTGTTCGCAGCGTTGCTAGTCACTTGCGCTCCCTAGGCTGCTTTTTATAGGTGTGGGGGTCGGCCACCGTTGCTCTGGCAACGCCCAGGCCTCATCAGCATCTGCCGCAAAGAGCTGCCGGCTCCTGGCGAGTGTCTCCGCTGCCCTGGCATTTCCCTGTCTTAGGAAAACCCCCTGTGTGCCAAGATCTGCTGCTCCACTGCGGGTTGGGCCAGCTCTGGAGCAGCTCCCCTCGGCAACTAATTTCTCGAGCTTGTAATAAAATATTAAGGTTGTAAGAAAAACACACCTATAGTCATTATATAATCTGGTTTTCTTATGAAGACAAGGTACACATGAAACAGCATGAGCATGTTCCCAAATGATCATTCTAAAGAATCACCAGTTCTGGTGCAGAGCAAACTGGAGACTTTGAACTCATTAATGCAATGACGTGAACTGGTAAGTCTCAGCTGATTCCCTCTACTTTGGACAAGCGCAATTCTTTCTAATGATTTTTCCAGGCATTCTTTAGAACGGAATTTCTGCCACTCTTGTTATTTGAATAGCTTTGGTGAAACAAGGAGCTTTCTCTCTGTGACATGCAATTGAAAAAAAGCAACAAAAAGCTGAGAAATGCATTGTTAATTGTGTCACAGTCACTGAAAAAATGGAGAAGTGATGGTGGTTTCAGAGCCCTTTGCCTCTGTCATTATTGCTGGTTTCTATGCAGCTGCCATGCAGCTAGTCAAACATCCTGGATGCAGGCTCTACAGAATCCAGAGGAGACCACTCTCAAAATAATTAATTTTAGGTTGTTTCTTTGTGCATGCTTGGTCAAGATATTGTATTGGTCAGACATTGCAGCCATAACCAGAAGAGTTCAAAGTGCATCAATAAGTAAAATTAGTAGTGTAACACTCTAAGCCCCCACTCGGTGGGCTTTTGGTATAGCTGCCTTGGAG
>NW_010515532.1:0-18118 GCF_000687285.1 Phaethon lepturus
ATGGTGATGATGATGATGATTATTATTATTAAGCGGTTTTGATGCTCCCCTGCCGCCCTCCATAGCTTTGCAGCCCGTATAAAGTCTTTGAGATGTTTCAGAATGGGACATGCTTCACAGTGTCCACAGTGAAGTTAATGTGTGTGTACGTAGTTGCACTTTCTTGGCGGTAGAATCTCCACAGGCTCAAAATCACTCTTTCAAATCCTGGAAGTGGTATAAAGGTGTTATAAGTACGCATCTCCTTTTTCAGGATATGTCACGGACCTCACTTTCTTGCAGAAAATAGTGTTCTGATGTGGTACTTACCTTGGTCATCTCCATTTGGAGAGCCGCAGCATCCTACTGCAGAGATAACTGCCGTTTGAGTTACAGGTGTGTAGACACCTAGTGGGGAGCAGAGTCAGTCTCCAAGCACATTCGCCGCTTACGCTTCAATTCTTATTATTTCAGTGCCTCCCTAAGTACATTAGTCTGCTCTTCTATTGACAGAACTGACAATTGCAGTGGAAGGGAAGTTCGTGTTAGGCACTGTTTCCCTAGGGATTTTTGGAATGAGATAGATGGCAGTACAAGGAGATATGATTATTAAACGTGCTAATATAAAGTGAAGAAAATGTTTGCTGTCTTGTATAGGGGTGCCATATCAGTTACACAGGCATGCCCCTCTGGGCTGGTAGTAACATGGATTCGTGGAGTAGAAGTTTTTATTCTCAGTCACCAAAGGAATGCTAGCTAGTGCAGGAGGAAATTCTTGGGTACAAGTGGAGTGGGAGCCAGATACCATTTTTAATAGGGGGAGTGGAGGGGAAGCTTTCATGTCCTCTTCATTTTCCACTTAAATTTGCAAGAATACCCTGCATCTTTCTGTTAAAGTTTAAATTTTATAACTGTTGAAATGCCCAACATAAACCATTCCGCTGAGAGACCAGAATTCTGCCTGAATTCAGGAATCTTTCATCGGGATCAAGCTCTTAGACAGTAAATAAAAAACAAATGAGTATTTGATTTTCTTACAATACTTCTTCTTCCTTTTCCATTCCACCAGCCAAATGGAAATCCAGTAGTGTGTCATCTCAAGTCTAACAATGTTTCTTGCCTAAAGTGTTTTGTCTGTTTTTTTCTCTCTACATAAGACAATCTCAGAGCTATTTGTTTTAAGAATAATCAGCTTAAGTCAGTTTGAGTCAAAGTGTCTGAGTGTAGAGACCTTGGAACTTCACTTGGGTTAAGGGAATTTGTTTATAAGGGATCTTAAGAGCAGTAAGTAAAGAACTGTTAAAGGCGGCTCTTTGGAGATGCTGCAGCGTTACCGGGCTGGTGTGGAGAACTGCTGTCTGTCCCTGCACTGGGGCTGTCTGCAAGGTTCTTGGGGTCTGAGTCTTCCTCCATCCCCAAACCTGACAGATAACAAGAATGGAAAAAGGCGTAAATCCAAGAAATTAATCAGGGCTCACCCACAGGAATGTCTCCAGGAACACAAACCATAGATCAATCAGGAGATAGGATGCGGGGTGCCCTGTACTGAGGGCAGTGCTAAGGGGTGGGTATGAACTGGTACCGCAGCTCTGAGCCCCAAGGAAACTGGATTTGGGGAAACTTTGCTACCATAACTGCATTGTGGTGTTCTAACATGCAAGTAAGTCAGACCTTTTGTCCTATCTGAGTCAAGTTTTGAGTTTTTAAAATATGCCTAAAAACTGTCATAAGCAGTTTTTATGTATTACATTTCCAGTTCTGTATTGCCAGACCGTGCATAAGAGACACAAGTGCTCATTTTAAATATCTGTCCCTAAAATTGCTGTGATATATTTGATAATAAAAGATCAGAGGAGTAGGTCAAGTCAGTTAAATTATGCAGTGTTTAGAAGACTTACTTCGCTGACTGCCAAAATGCCCATAGGCAATAGGAGTGAAATGAGTAGTTGTAGCAGAGCACGTCTTGAACCTTTCTTAAAAAGAAAATAAATATTTCGGAATATTTAATGTAGTCAAAGTGGTAATTTTCTAACAGGTTTTGCTGTGCATAGTTGGTTTTGATTGGAAACATTTAGATTAGCTCCAACACTTAGATCTAAGGTGTGTAAGTGCATTTTGTTCCTTGTTTTATGAAATGGGAGGAACCCATGCTTTTGAAAAGACTTCTGTACAATTTAATTGATACTTGTGCTTTAGGTTTTTGCTTCCTTTTTTTTTTTTTTTCTCTAGTTCTTATCTGTATCCTTTCTCTGGTAGAAGAGGCAAAATGAAATCAGTGAAACTCTCTTCACATTAATTACAAAGTCTATGCGGTTGGATAGTGTGAGCTAAGCAGCATAGCTTGGTTTTTCAGAAGTGGCTGCAGAAATTTCTCCTTAAATTTTGGTGGGAGCTGGATGCCTAATCCACGTGGATAGATTTGAAAGTTATTAAAGCAAATACTTGTGTGTAGGCTTTTTCAAATGAGAAGTCTAATTTGGGCTCAGATAATTCTTTCCTACAGCAAAATCTGTTTGTAAAGGGATGATAAGGAAGTTCTTTGAGAGCTTAACAAAATTTTCTTCTGTGTTCTGTTACAAGAGATGTTGCACAATAAGCTGCAGGGAATTATTTTTAGACCTGATGGACTGAAGAGGAGCTGCGTACAAATTAGGGATCAGGGTCATTCGCTGGCAAAGGAAGCCCGTATACATTCTTATAAACACTTTTTACCTTGTCTGTTAGTCATATTCCAGGGACTTGATGACTGAGACATTAGAGAAAATGGTGTGGAAAAGAGTTGTCAGAGGTTCCCTGTTCCAGCCCTGTATACTGGTGTCCCTTTACAATGTAAAAGGGAGCATTTCTCAAAAAATCAGCTTCCTGTACACTAAGTACATAGTACACAGTCAATATTTTATGTGTTAGTATTACAAAGCCCCCTCGGGTCTTTTATTCAGCTGTAGTTTAGAAGTTTCAATGCAACTTTGAGTAGTTGGCACCTTCTGGTTCCCAGTGTAGCATTTCAAGTTATGATTGGGCTTGTCTTTTTAAGTAGATGAAAATGAGTAACAGTTGAAATAATGTTTAGAAAACTTTCACTGTTCTGTATGTCTTTAAGCTACTATTTTCTAAATTGGTTTTTTTGTCAAATTTTTTACTTTATGTTCGGGCAACCTTGAGTCAAATGTTCTGGCCTGTATTCTCTTGCCTTTAGTGTAATTTAAACATACACCCTGATACTTTCCTCCTGCTAGTGCTGCTTAGGTGGTCTGGGTGTGCCTGTTTCAGTTGCTGATTGTTTTTCTGGTATCATACCATAAACACACAAAAAACATCTGGAAGATTGGGGAGTGGGGAAGCCCCTCTTTTTAAGAAAACAGAAACATGGTGCTTGTCATGTAAAAGCATTTTGGACTTTTTCATTCTCCTGCAGATTGTGAAAAGACCCCTCCCTCCAATAGGTTTTTGGAATATAGGCTTTGGGCTGAGGATTGTTGCACATCCTCACTCCCTGCATAAACAGCAGGGGATTGAATACCCCAGTGGTGAGCGTCAGCGCTAATTACAGTGAGCTCCTCCTCTGTCCTGGCAGACCTCTTCTGGGGAAGGGTTGTGGCCATGTGTCCTCAGGGAGATAACACGTAAAATCTTGCTGCCAGGTTAGATATTGTACTATGTGGATAGCTCCAGGGCTTAGCCCTCCCATTCTGAGACTTCAGTAGCCATAAGCCACAGAGGAGGAAGCATGCCTCATACTGCAGGGGTGCAAATTTTGTTCAAGTAATTAGACGTACATCCGTTATAAAAACACAAGCGTTAGCTGGCAGATTTTTTGGTGAGGTTGCTTTGTTTTATTATTATTTAGGGCTCTTTTGTGGGACACAGCCTCTGACAGGGTTGCAGAAAGCTTAAGTCTGGAATCTCAAGGTCACAGTCATCAAGAGAATTTGAAACAATTTCACCAGTTTTCTCTTCTCTTTCCAGAAAGAGCATGTGTGCAGAGCTTGGTGGCAGAATACTTAAGGTACGTGGGCAGTCTGTGGCAAGTACATCTGAAGAAGGTGTCACCGGCTACAAGAATAGCTGAACCTGAGTATGGAGGCTCAGAAGTGCCAGCAAGACCAGAAGAGGAACTAATTGGAAGAATATTAGACACAGAAGAGGTGGAACACAGACTTCTGCAACAATCATTGACTCAGAATAAATACATCAGTAAAAACATCAGCAGTGAAATGACAAATCCGGGTGCTTTTTGATTCTTTTGTGGATTTTATTACTCAGACATTGCTATTGACATTTTCATTATCCCATTTAATACATCTTGAATTGCTCTGTACATAAAAATATAACTGGACAACCATTTGCAAGATGAGTGCTGAAGGATATCAATACAGAGCTTTATATGACTACAAAAAAGAGCGAGAAGAAGACATTGATTTGCACTTAGGAGATATATTAACTGTGAACAAAGGTACCTTACTAGCACTTGGATTCAGTGAAGGGGAAGAAGCAAAGCCTGAGGAAATTGGTTGGTTAAATGGTTTTAATGAAACCACAGGGGAGAGAGGGGATTTCCCAGGAACTTATGTTGAGTATATTGGAAGAAAAAAAATATCTCCCCCAACTCCGAAGCCTCGTCCTCCTCGACCTCTTCCTGTAGCACCAAATCCTGCAAAAGTTGAAGCAGAAAGTGAGCAACAAGGTCAGTACTGTTTTCAGAAAGCATGTGTGTGTCCCATGTTTTTCAGGTATTTTTGTTTCACAGACTTGTCTGACTGTATGTTTATGTGTATAACGCCTGCTGGTCAGCTTTAGTGCATGGCTCACTTCAGTCAATTACAAATTGTTTCTGCTTCATACTACTTAGCTTACATACTTTGTGATTTCATGTGCTTTGTCTCAGGCACCAAAGAGACCAGCAACTTACTGTGAGGTATATCTCACAGGTTGGAAAGTGTGCTTATAATTCACAACTGTAAAGACTTAAATGGAGAATAGGCAGAGTAGTATTTATTTTAGGTTTCTAAGCAGCTAGTGGAAGTGTTTCCCTCTTTGGTTCATCAAAATCACTATAAAGAAACTTCTTGGTGAATCCAACAGTATGAATTCCAAATAAACAGTATGTTGCTGTCATAAATCTCTTGTTAAGAGCAAAAACTATGTACTTTGTAATGGTGATTTACCATTGGCATGAAAGGTAAGAGCAGGTATTTAAAAATTAACAATGGAATGATGATTAAGAGCAATTAAGATTTAATGTTTGGGGGGGGCTAGGATATGCAGTTGAAAAAAATAGCGTATGTCCTTTTTTTAAACATTGCTTTCTAACCTACATTTGCAACAGTGTGTTGTGCAGAACTCATAATTTGATCAGAACTCTCCTGTTAATAGAAGAAAGAGTCTTTTTTTTTTAACTGGAAAAACTTAAGAGTAAAAAAAAAACCTAGCCAAACAGAAAACCACCTTTCCTCCAAGGGATTTGCCTCCTTTAGCTACTGATATTCGGACATTTGGGTTTTACGTTAGGACAAGCCAAGTCCAGCTTAGGATAGATTTTACATCGGTCTTTCACTTCTCAGACATCTAGAATGACTTATATTGCTTCAACATCTAATACTTCTTAGATTCTCAGTGTTTCTAGCTGTAGAAAATAAAAGTTGTAGTATGTGATCCTGATTCTGACAGTGACACCATAGTCTTGAGTAGTATCATCACCCTCTGCCTCCACAGAAGCATTTGCAGCATCACTTGCAAAGTTGCAGTATCAGTTTATCAAACTTCCATCCCACTGTGCCTGTTAATCGGCTGTGCTGATAATCAATGAAGATAGGCATGGAAATACAGAAAATTGAATATGGCAACCAAGTGGAAACTTGTCAGAAGCATTTCTAGGTTGGTGGAGGCTTAAATAAAAAGTAAATCTGAACTGTTTTGTATAGCAATGTCCTTAAGCACCCCAGAATTGCTTGCAAGTGTATAATGCCTGTATAATTGTTAGAATGAAGGTGGGGGCGGATGGGGGTGTAGTGGCATTTTAGGTTATACTGTCCCTATTTCTTAAGTCCTTGAACTCTCAGCCTCTAGTCATTAGAGTCTCATGGTTTCTCATTAGATTAATTCTGAAAATGGGGTATTTGCTTTTGAAACAAAACACTCTTCACTTCTTTGATCGCTTACTGTATTGGATATTAGTATATGCTGATCAGGTAATATTAACTTTTTTCTTAACCCAACTGTGAAGATGCTTGTCTGCATCATATGTAACAAGAATATACATGGATGGCTCTTTGAATAGACACCTCAATGCTGACAGATCATTTTGAGAGGCAGAGGATGGAAAGAAAATCTCGTTCTTTACATGTGCTTGCTGTGGTGAAGTAACTGGCATCCAAGGCTTTGATGCATTTATTGCTTTAAACTTAAATTAGGGCTTTGTAACTTGCTTGGACGCTGTACTCTTCTTGCTTGATGCTCCTGTTCACAGCTCCACACTGTGAGCTGGCCACAGCGCTGTGCTGGGAAGTCCTGGTGTTAATCTTGCAGTTTTAGAGCTTGCCCCAGAACTGCTTTTCTAACAGACATTTGTGGGCATTTTGGCTGCTGGGATTTACTCTGGGAAATTCTGCTGCAGATTTTGGGGGCTCTGCTTAAATCTAGGCTTTCCTGCTTCCTTGGGGTGAGACAGTGCCCCAAGCCTTAATGACTAGATCTCTCCTGAACTGAAATTGATTGCCTCTAGACAGAGTACTATTTACATACAATGTGTTTATTTTTAATAGCTCGGGATTGTGGGAATTTGAAACAAGAAAATGTGCTAATTTAACTGGGAATCTTAATGTCAGAGTCAACAAACATGATCCTGCCATGTTCCAAAATGTTTAAGAACCAACTAGCAATCCACCCTTGTATTTTTCAGATTAAGAAAAAAAAGGCTAAATTCCTATAACTTCTTTTTAATTAAAGATTTTGAGCTTCATATAAAAGGCTAGGCACCTTCAGTAGTGCCCTAGGATCAGAAATTAGACCCCTCTCAACAGAATTAGGGGAAACACTGAAATTTGAACTCCAAATAGGTCAAGAGTTAGGTTTAATTACTGTTAAAATAACTGTATGTTTACTTAAAAGAAATTAGAAAAAGTAATAATAAGTGGTCTCTTTATAGATCTTTTTACTGTAAAGGGCTAAGGCAGAGAGTGCTTTAAATCTTAGAAACAAATCTGGGAAATGTTGCACTGAAAGAGTATTATTAAAAAAAATGAATGTGAAACTTTTAAGTGAGCAGAATGATACAGAAGTGATACCTATGGTGAAACCAGAGGTGCAAGCAGAAATATAGTTCAGGTAAAGAATAATGTAGCAATGTTCGTTTGACTTTCAGATGGATTTGCTATTTTTTATAGATTTGGTGCAGGGAATAGCACAGTTAATTTTGTCCAGCAGACAACATAATGGGCAGTGGGCCAGTAGATTCTTCCCAGGATGATACTTCTCTCTACACCCTTGGAGAGCAAATTGATGCATAGTATGAAACGTGCTTGACCAAATACAGGCAAGTTTACATTTTCAGTACTTGATGATTTGAAACTGCTGTGGATCAAAATGGCGAATTAATGGGGAACTAGAAGCAGACTTTTTAAATGTACCTCAGTCATTTATAATCCATATAAATTAATTCTGTGAAGAGTCAATTCTGTATGTACTCCTGTTGTATATATGTTCAATAAGAATATCAAAAACATAACTGGAGATTTTAGAGTATATATAATCATATGAGCTCTTTTAATTTATTTTACCACATAGATTTATTTTCTTTTAAATAAAATACTTCCTAATCATTTCAATACTCTTTAATACTTAATTATTTATTCTGAATATTTTTTTTTCCCCAGCCTTGTTAAGCTTGATGACTTGCTTATCAGTGTCCAAATTGTTTTGTATTAGATCGGATTTGCACTATATTGCACTGGCACAATGCTGCCAGTATTCACAATGCTGCAGTACTCATACACAAATAATCATAGGCATCTGTACAGACTCTGCAGTTAATGAGGCTAGTAACATGGGCAGAATTGCTCATCAGGCCAGTGTCTTACGCAATCACAGTCTTACTTATAAATAGGGAGCTCTTTAAATATTAAAAGCCAATCTGCTGGTGGTCTCAAATTCTATTAGAACATTCATTTATTTATTACAACACTTAGGTCAAATCTTTCACCAGATTTTTATTTTATTTATGATCCATTTAAATTTCTAGAACCGTTGGTCAAGACCAGAACTAAGGCTCCTTGACTGAAATTTTAGGGCTGTTGCATTTTGCCTATCTTCCCCTTACCTTTGTCAATAGGAAGTAAATTTAGTCTGAGTTTGTGGGGCTTTTTTGTTTTTTTTTTTAATTGGAGATAATAAAAGAAAACAAATGGGATACAAGAGCCCCAGGAAGTCTCTAGCACCTTTCGGTTTCAGACCTGGTGCATGTTAGAGCTATGGCAAGGCAGATTTAATTCCTGTTGCTGGTGTGAAGCTCTCACTGGCCCAACCTGCCTTTTCCCCAAGTTTCTTCGCTCACCAGGCCAGGGCGACTGGCTGCTGCTGGAGGGATCAAAGCACTTGCAACAGTGGAGGCCCAGCATAGGGTCATCTCTACGCCCTCCGCTAGACGTCTGAAGTTTACATGAAGCTGTAAAAATTTGATAGGATTTTTTTTTTCTCCCCTTGAAGTGCTTTCTTTTTTTAAATTGGGGCTACATAGGGCTGGCTTCTCTCGCTTAAACCCATCTCCCCCGAGTCTGTGGAAATGAAAAGTGCATAAGCTGTACTGAGTCCAGCTGAGTTTTTTGTGAACTTTGATTCAGCACATCTGGTACAGCTGCATACATTTAGAGCTGGTTCATACAGTTATTGTTTCTCTACCTGGTTTGTGAAGGCCGATCTGAAGCAGACTTTGGAGCATAAAGCTTTGATTGATTGACAGAAATACTTTCAGACTTAACCTGGAATGCTAAATTCCCACTTTGAAATGAAGGTTAGATTGCAGAAAGGTAGACCAAGAACTTTAGATGAATAATTTGTCTGTTTTGATGTTTTGGAGCTTCCTGCAACTTCCAGCATGACTTAAAGTTGACACTTTGTACCATCTCACCTGGTTTAGAGCCTAAAAATAAGCCAAGGCTCTTCCTTCTTGTGATGAAACTATAACATAGATTTCTTTTTTAAATTAAAAAAAAAACCCGCAACAAAACAAAACACCTTTCTTTATGTCCTACAACAGATACAGATCAGCAAATTAAACAAAGATAATGACAGGGAACATTTGGAAACTCTTTCTTTTCAGAGACCAGGTTATGCAACGTCTGACAAAGATCCAAACTGACGGAGAGCATAAAACCATTTGTGCATGCTTGAACTGAATACGCTGTAGGATTTGTTTCTTTAATTTTGCTATGAAGCCAGTAGAGCGACTGCGTTTCCGAAAATTATTTATATTTGTAAATTAGGGGGCATAAGAGTGAGTGGAATGCAGGGTGCCTGGACCCTCCGTTGGGAAGAGAGCAGTTGTCATCTCTCCTGATTTACGCAAATGGAAAAAGAAAATTATGGGGTGAAGTGATGAGTCACTATCTCATTTGGTAAATGTATTTGCTGTTCAAGCCAGAGCCCTTGGATTCACTGTAAAAAGCCCAGTTTGAGTGTAAGTATTTGTCCAGCTGAAGTCATCAGAACAGCCCTGCAGTCATAAACTTCACAAGTCTGTTGCTTTTGACTTGCGCTGAGAAATGGGGGAGGTTCCTGCTAGAGACCCTTGCCAGCTACTTGTGGTGACGTTTCTTGGTGTACAAGGCAAAGTTCTAGCTGCCAGATGAGTGTATGCATCTGAAAACAGAGTTTTTGCCACTGTTTTATTGATAATGAAAAGACTTTGCAAGCTGCATTAAAGAGAGACAGACTATTTTTTTCATAGTGATAAAATCAGGATGATAGTAACTAAAATAAGCACCACAGAGAGCACAGGAATACGCTTGGAAGTACTGGTACAAATTGCACATTAACAGCGGACCTGGGCAAGTTCATGGTTGATGCGTGGCCCCACCTGCTGGTAGAACAGGAAGGAAGCAAGAGGGAGGAAGGAGCTTCAAAACCGGCGTCTTCCATGTTGTGTTTGAATCGTCACAGGATAACAGTAAAAGTAAGAGGGAGTTTTGAGAAGAATATTTTAATTGATCAGTTGATATTTCTGGGAAAAATACATTACGTGGGGCACATAGAGCCCCCTTTTGATCCTCAAAGATGACCTCAGACTTTGAAAGGGCTCGTGTGGCTGAAGTGCATCTTTTTTTTTTCCACAGCAGTATCAATTAGTCTAAATGAATATGGCCTTTTTTAACACATTCCGTGTAAGAAACTGAAAAAATAAGACACTCCTATCTGTTTTGTATCGCACCAATTTTAATTTGCCTTTCTATCATTACAACAGTGGCATTATTTTGAGTGACTTTGCTTATCTTGCCTTCTGTAATACTGATTCAGTCTGTTAATACCTCTTGCTGACATGAATGCTCTTGGGGCAGACTTTAAAACAAGGTAAAGGTGAAGTAGCCTGCTCCTCTCCCATGGAATCATCTCAATCTGTTCCTGTAGTTGTGATCCAGGAACATCTGAAAAAATAACTGGTTAGCAAATAGTTCTTACTTAGGCTTGCAGATGATAACATCAGTTTGTGAGTTTCAGCAACACATGGTGCTAAGTATTTGCCAAGAATGGATCATTCTGCAGCCCGAGCAAATGACCGTGCCCACTTAAATAGTTCTGTGATGCCATGTACACATCCAGATTTTCTTGTGTGAAAGAACACAGGTGGTGTAACTGCAGCTGGCTGTGCGGTCTTTCACATCTGTGTCTTGCTCCAATGCTGCTTTCTGTGATAAACACCCATGAAATCAATCTGAAGGCTAGAATACAAAGAATTGCTTTATTTTCATAGCTAAGAATGACAAGGGAAATTAGAGGATTTTAAAGAAATATTTATTTTAGCTGGAGAAGGATTTTAAGTCCTGAGAATACTTTGATGAGAATCTAGGTACTTAGGAGAATGTAAAGAGAAAATTTGGCTTTTAAAAAAAAAAAAAGTAATAACTGTGGATAATACTTGCTAACGTCTTTTTTGTTATGTATTACGTTTATTGCAGTTTGTTACAAAAATGCCTGTGTCCTTGGACATTGCCTGAAGTCTTTTGTGTTAGCAGGTGTAACTTTTTATACTAACTTGATTGCTTTTTCTTCAGCCTTTTATGAATACTGTATGCAGCAGTCCCCACAAGAATGGCATCCAAACACTATTCTTTATTTTCACATATTGATCCACTTTATAAAACATTTTGCATGTAAGACAGCATTTAAAAATAGTATTTAAGATGGCAGCTTTTCAGGTAATAAGGATCTATCATCAAAATCCTCTGGACAAAGTTTCAAAAACACGCTACAGTCCTGAGCTGGAGAGAGATGTAATTGCATATGGCTTCTGCACTTTAAAAATATCTTTTAAGACTATCTTGTACTTAAAAACTACTATGTAAACTATGACATGAATGATGAAAAAGGTCTTTAACAGTTCAGTTAGCTGTCAGACAATTTGCTTGTATAATCCACTGCATCTGTTTGTATACACTTGGCATCATTTGCTGTGTTAGAGCATTTCCCAGAGGTTAATGTCTGAGTTTCTTCACTAGAGATTGTGAGTGTTGAGGACAAGAAGTGAGATCTACCCTTGGCAGGTCTGAACATGCCAGTTTCCATTCATGCTGGCAAATCACTTAGTGGGGATGGGAAGATGCTCATGCAGAACGCAGACCTGCTGCAGGAAGAGCAGTTACTTCTGGTCCACTCAGCTTCCAGAAGCTCTTGAGCAGCTATTGTATTTTTCTTTAAATAGGGAAGGTGTAGACAGGGCTGATTTTTCATTGTGCTTTCTTTGCTTTTTTTTTAATTTAGTTTCTGTGTGTTGGAAAACCAGACAAAGTTAACTCTGCTTTCCTTTAAAGTTTTGATGCTTCCTTCTAAAAAACATGCACACTTAAAAATGTAAAGATACTGCCCAAAGGTCAAACTATTCTGTTTAAACACATCAGATTGGTGTAATTCAAGGGGTCTCTTTCTTGGCTTGTTCTCCCCTGTGGGAACAGATTGGTTGGATGCAGCATATCAGAGAATTCCTGTGCTGTAGCCTCCTGCTCACCAGCTGGGAAGGGAGAGGAGCGCAAACTGGGATCTACTCTGAGGAGGGAATGCACCAGTTTTGTATGTCTTGTTTGCAGATATAACCGTGGAATTTATTTGCTGATGTTAGGAGAGAAAACTTTAGTGCTGTCACCAATTTCTTCCTAGATCTCCTCATCCCACTTGGAGAAGATTGGTATGTAGCAGATAAGCATGGAGGATTGTTCTTGGCGAAAAAACTTATAAATGGTGTCAGACACTTGCAGAGCCGTGTTGTAAAGCATGTTACAGCATCTCCAGCAGTCTGTCTCAAAGGGAACACTTTTAGTTTGTGAGGTTATCTTTCAATTTTCAAGCCTTCTTCCTAAGCTGTTTTTGGCTGGAGGTAGACCAAAGTGCCTAAATTAGGGAATTAATGAAAGAAACCACTAATTATGCACAGTGGTAGATAAGGCAGCACATCTGTGTCTGGTTTCGTTATCGTTCTATCCAGGAACATTCCAGAAATAAGCAGTTAAGGGCAAAGATTTGCAGTCCTTTTCCTACTTGTACATGGTGTTCAACTCAGTGACCACACATTCCAGTCCTCTGTTGCTAATCTGCAATTTTTCATGTGCTGCGCTTGGATGGAGACACACAGAAATGTTTGTTGTGTTTATGAACTTAGCCTTGAATTGTCTCCTTGCCGAGACACAGCTGCTTGGCACAGGTGAGAAGCGACAAAGGCCATGGCAAAGCCCTCCATCATTTCGTGCTGTCCTCCTAGTTGACTGGCACATGCTTGGGGGGCATCTGCCCTGCTGTGGTTTGCAAGGGCTCTTAAGGCTCCAGGACACCCTGGGGTGTAGCGAGGTGTGATCTGCTCCCATGGTCTTCCCATTTCCACCGATACATGGGTCTTCTGCAAGGGGTTGACGCTCTTTGAGAGCTCCTTTAGGACACTTGACTGACCAGGCTTTGTGCCTCTTACTGTAATACAGTCTTTCATTCCTCATTTGATATTTATTGCACAGTTTGCAGTATATCCATTCACTTGAGAGAAATGTCAGCAAATGTCATCCCTTGACATTTTGAAGCAAGTTATTTTGGGTACTTTGGAGATGAATCTGTACAGATGTTTGAGTATAATTTAGGATATCTTCTTGACAATCCAAATGTACTCCATTGTTCTGAAGCTAGAATAGTGTAGCTAGTTGTTAGCCTACATCAGCAATTTTCTTATGGAGAGAAAGATTTAGTGAGGCCTTTTGTTCCAGTGCAAACCAGTTCTGAGAAGAAAGGGGTTTTTTTAGTGGTCCTTGCAATCTGGCATGTTCAATAGAGAAAGTGTTAAGGAACGCATATTCAAAAGAGCAAAAACTTCATCTCAAAAACCTGGACATAAAGGACCTCTGTTTACTCTGTGAGGGGCCCTTAAGGGCACAAAGGGATGAATGTTTGAATTCTCTTTGCTCTGCTGTATTTATAATTTATTACTGTTGGTTGAGAGATTAGCGTGCATTCCCCACCGCTTTCATGTTTTTCTGACTTCCTCTTGGGTCAAACTTAGTGCTGACAACTCCGAAACACTTCTGTTAGTCTGTGTAAGATGCAGCCCTCTACATGAAACGAGAGATTTTTCACAATCCCATTATTATCGGAACACTTTTTAGGGGTTATATTAAATCACGGGTTTAACAATGTTTACTACAGAGTGACTAGCATGAAGTCTTGTTTCTTTTGAGCTGCCTTCTGGCTTTTGGGAGAATTCTGTCTGCTAGAGGAACATTTGGTGCTTGTCTGTTGTGTGTAGTACTGATCGTTGCCATGGACTGCTCTCGTAGTGATAGTTAAAAGTCTCTTATCTTCAATATTAAAACTTTCACTGAAAAGGATAGTGGGCTGTGGGTGCCTTCCTCAGTGATTTAAGATGCAGGACTTTGAGTTGCATTTACAGTTTAGCAAAAAAGGGGAAGACGGTTACCAACTGTTATGCTTTTTCTCCAGATGTTTCCTCTAAGACAAATATCTAGGGGTTTATTATGACACAGTAAGAACACGCCAATAAGATGAGAATGGTTCAGGGTTTTTTTTTTGCTTTATATTGTCTGTTTGATCTAAATAGCCAGTCAATCAAATACTGTGCTAAATTGTCTGGTAGTTTAGATGGAACATGCCCATACTTGTTAATGTGAGCTGCTTTCTTCTAAACACAGTGTTAAAGTACTTTTATTCAAAATCCCTTTGGATGCAAACTAAAAATAAGATTATTTTAAATTACTGATGTTCTTGAAAATATTATACACGGTTGGGGTTTTTTTTGTTTACTTAAAAGACTTGTTCATACAAGAAACAGCAGACTTTTATTCTATTTTCCCTTAAACTGGTGGCAGAACCCATTTTTACTTCAGAAGGAACAGGGTCAGACCTATAGTCAAGGTTTAGCAGCATTGGGACAAACCCCACTGTTCTTACTCTCACTTCTCTCGGGCAAAATTCCCATTTGCCTTTAGGGATTGGAGCACAAATGCTAGCTCTGTGCTGAAGAGATTCCAGTATACCAGATTGCATATCATATGAATGTGCATGAAATACTACACAATAAACACTGAGGTAAAGAGCAGCATCTGACTGTCCTTTCACGGATTTTGGAGATGGGGAAGGGAAACACTGTTACTGTCATCTCTCCTGAGGTCCTGGGCTAACACAGGGCATGGAATTAGTCACTCAGTAATTCCTGTATCGAGCTCATAACTTCTAGAGTTAAGCATGTTCCGAATTAGTCCAAACTCCTCCCTTTAGTACGTTCTTAATGTGGAGGACTTTTTTTAGCCATTTGTATGTCGATTGTATGGTAAGAATGGCAAATTTAGTAGTAGAAATGTCTTCATTTGGGAGACATACACATATTTAATTGTGTTTGGTGATGCCAGTATAGAGATTATTTTCACCAAGTTATTTTCTTCCATTGTATTCAGTCCTTTTCATTAATGCATGTGAAAAATTTACTCCATGCTGCTAGATACTTTGTCAAGGCTGGGTTTGTTCTTTCTTTTTTTTTTCTCAGGGCTGCCTGTTTGGGTAACTAGTGTGACGGTAACTAGGGTTTCTTATTGAGGAAACGATATGGTGACAGTTTTAATTGTATATTCTGTTATTGTAACAAGTTACTATATTTATGATAAATACAGAGTTTTATGACCCTGATGAATGTGCATATATACAATGAATTACCCACTATGGTAGAAAAACATTTTTAAAATTGCAAAACTATGCATCTAAAACTTGTGTATACATGTAATTACACTTTCTTGTAGTGTATGCCATGTGATACAGTTTTTAGTTACATAGTTGCCTGACCCCTTTTCCCGCTTATCCTTGCTTTGTTCATTGTCGAGGTCTTCACTGAATGAGAATTGCTTCATTCTGCTTATTTAATTTGTGGTCTTAAGCCACCTTTTCTTCACAGCCTTCAGGCTCTTCTCTGGAAGCAGGTTTCTTCATTACCTCTTCTGCTCTTTCCAGTGATGTGGCTGATAACAGCTTCATAAAGCTTCATATTCACAAATATTAAATCATCTTCAGGACACTGTTGTGAGCAAAGGTGGTATCATGACTCCTGTGAGGAATGAGGTAGACCAAAAAGGCAATTAAAAAAATAATGACTGTTTTAAGATAATTTAAGGTTAATCTCTTTGTAATAGGGAGGTCCTGTGGAAGAACACTTCAAAAAGCTGAATCTGAGGATGGAACTCATAACTTAAAGAACACTTAAATATTCATTGAGATAACTAAAACAGGAACCAGAATTGCATTAGGTTCAACACTGTAACACTTTATTTGTCATAAGGAGTAAGCACCATCTGCTCGCTCCGCTGCTGGCTTCAGTTACTGAGTACTGGGTGTCCAAGACTATTCCTTGCAGAACAAATCTTTCTGGCATACCTCTGCCTCCATCATCCAGCTTCACCAGCTGGAATCCAAATAAAAGCATCAAAAGCAAAAGAATTATTAGAATCTGAGTGCACAGATTCAACACATGTGGTGACATAATTTAGTGTTGTCTTACTTGTTTCCTGATTCTGAGAATTCAAATTGTTGTACAGGTAAAGCATGTCTTGGAATAGGAAAATACATTTCAGGGACATGCACATTTTAAGTACCTTTTGCTTTATGTTTTTATGGTGCATCTCTAGTAGTTTTGCTTTTTTTCACTGTATTGTACTTGTGATTCACAATGCAGGAATTTTTGCAGATGATGACATATAGTAAATTACCGTCCTTGAAACCTCATTTTAGTTCTCTAATGCCAATCAATAACTTGCTTACTTGAAAGATGCTTTTGCTACCATCTTTATTCTGCCATGCTGTAAACTGCAACCTTATTTAATCAATAGGTATGGCAGTGCAACTTCATCCTAGTGTGATGAAATTTTTTCCTGTTGCTAGCATCATACATTAGATTTCTCGTTTGGGAAATACTAGTTTAGAAAGTGGAAATCAAGGTGGCTTCAGTGTGGAGAGTAGATGAGTAGTGGGGAAGGTATGAAAAATACTCTTGACACCTGGAATGGTTATTCATTAACTTCCCAAACGCACTAGAAACATGGGAAGAGTGTTCTGCCATGGAGCAATCTGTGCTGTCTTGCACCAGGCCTCTACATCAAGTTGGAAAAATTGAAGGATATGCTTACTCCATATGAATTTGCCTGCACAACCTTTGTGCTATTAGGTTTTTCATATTTCACGACTTCTAGATACTAATATGGAAATTGCAGGGTCATTGGGTTTGTATGTACAAACAAGACACAGGACTCTGAAGAGCCATAGCATTTGATCTTTGAAAACCAAGTGTGTATGATGCATGCTCCTATGAGAACCCCAAATTGCAAAAATCGTTTGTAGTGGGCTAGAGAGGCATTTGACAGATTACGTGCAAGTACATACATGTGTGTTCCATTATTTGATTGCCTTAAGAGACTGGTGTTTAAGTTAGCAGATCTACTTATTAAAAGCAAAGCTCTTTGGCTGGCAGGGTTACAGAATGCCAGAAGGAGAAAGAGACCAAATGCTGAGAGAGAAAGAGAGAGAACGTGTAATGTGCAGAAAACATGGGGAAGCTATAAAGCCAGCAGGAAAAAGTAGGCTTAAATGTGGTTCCAGTTTGTTCTATTGGGCTCAAGTTGATAGCCATGCAGAAGTAAAAGCAAGAAGTTCTCTCATTTCAATATGAAATTAATGTTTTGGAAAATACAGAGTTTTCTGTCATGTTAAGTATGATTTGGTCACATGTTTGCAGCCTGTCAGAAAGCTTTAAACCATGCTTATTTTCCTGACTCAAATTAACAAAAAACAGCAGCTTGCTTTGAAGCTTTACCAAGCACTGTCAGACTGTGGAAGCTCTATTAGGCTCTGAAACTTTGTTCTTAATCTTGATTAGCTTGATGCAAGACTACAGTATTGACTACCAGTATATGTTAAATTTCTGCAAATTACAATGCATGTAACTTTGTGATACGTAATTTGTAGCTATTTTGGGAAAACAAAACAAAACAAAAAACAACTCAGTCTTTATACATAGTCATTTAGAACTAAACTATCCTGCAAGATTTTGGAAGCAGCAACCAAACAATTTGAGTGTGTCTAGAGAATGCTACACCTGTGGCCTCACAGGTGCTGGAGTTGGGTCCCTTTGCAACCTCAAGCAGCATGGATTAGAATATTCACTTGGTCCTTTGCATTATTTATTCCTGGATGAATGCCATTAGAATAACCAGCCGCCTTGCTTTGTCTGCTAAGACTTCTCACTTTGAGAGCAAGGTTTGAAATGTGGGAAGCTGACTGGTAGAAAGCTGACTGATGTAGTGAAACACAAGAAAAAGAATAGCAGAAGGCCTGGCTCCCTTGAGAGATGAAGAAATATGCTATTAAAAAAACCAAACCCCCCCCCCCCCCCAACCAAAAAACA
>NW_010515532.1:18149-19324 GCF_000687285.1 Phaethon lepturus
AAAACAAGACCTAGATTTAGATGATTGCTCCTACTGATCTCTCTGAAAGATGCTATTGGCGGCATATTTACCATGAAATATTAGAACCCTTTGGGAGGTGGTAGGCTCCTGTTCAGGAATTCTGAGTCCTGCAAGAATTAGGTACCTGGTGGTAGCATAGCAGAGCTTAGGTGGGTTACACCAGCTGTTGGCTGCATCTACCATTTTTGAGGAGCTTTATCTTGTAAAAGCCCCCGTAAAGTTCTCTGAAGATGCCATGGCTGAGCTAATTAGAGTACAAGTTTTTCCAGCTTCATGCACAAATTTGGAGGGGTAAAATTGGAAGGAGAGGTAGGTAGAAGGATGCTTCTTTTGATGTAACAGGCAGTTCCTGTGAACTATGCTTAAAAACAGGGAATCATAAGCCTGTTAGAAAAATCAGGTCAGTTTAAAATTAATGCATTCGTCTTCCTTCTGTTCTCAACAGAAAACTGTTTTTTTTGGAAGGATTCTCTATCTGGGAGTCAAGTGAGACACCCTTTCTCGTCTTGGCATGATCCACATTTAAATAAATAAATGAATAAATAAATTCCTTTTAAAAGGTAAAATGAAACGAGAAGGAGGTGTTCCCTTCTGGTAGGGTCAAATAAAAATAACTCTGGTTCTTTCCTTTGGCAAGATGACCCAGGGATTCCTCTGGAGCGCAGTAACAAAAACAGACATGTAAGACTTCCTTTTTTCCCTTTTTGCTCTATCTTCCCCCCCTCCACCTAGTATGATAGCAGGAAAACAATCAGGATATACCTGGCTTTTTGACAGAGTAGCAGTCAATTCCCAGTCTACACAGAATTACAGAATGGTCGGGTTTGGAAGGAACCTCTAAAGATCATCTGATCCAACCGCCCTGCGAAGGCAGGATCACCTAGGGCAGGTTGCACAGGAACATGTCCAGTTGGGTTTTGAAGGTCTCCCAAGAAGGAGACTCCACCACCTCTCTGGGCAGCCTGGCCCAGTGCTCTGTCACCCTCACAGTAAAGAAGTCTTTCCTCATGTTGAGGTGGAACTTCCTGAGCTGCCGTTTATGCCCATTGCCCCTCATCCTGCCACTGGGCACTACTGAAAGGAGACGGGCTCCGTCTTCCTGACAGCCACCCTTCAGATATTAATAGGCATTGATAAGGTCCCCTCTCAGCCTT
>NW_010515533.1:0-1892 GCF_000687285.1 Phaethon lepturus
GAATGAGATTCTGATTCACTTCATGAAAAAATAAATTAACTAATCATAAAATAACATATAAACTAATAATAAAATAATTATTTAAATAATCATAAATGATGATAAAATACAAATACAAATTATTAAATAACTACTCTGTTGTACAATATGGTTGGGTTTTGCCAGCATAAACTGAGATGTACAAAACAAGGTAATGAAGTAGAGGAAAAAAGGTTTTATCCCCATCATTTCCCCACCCGCCAACAAACAGTTGTTGTTTCCCATGAAAATTTCCCATAATGGCACTGTTGGGGTTTGCAGGTACAAAGCCATGAGAACAACAGCAGGAAAATAATGGCGTGAGAAAAGTGAAGGAGAAATATTGCAGAGGCTTTGGGAAATACTGTCTCAGCAGCTTCAGAGAACAGTTATAATGATGCTAAGTGCTTGCTAAGTGCTAAGCTACCCAGGGCTCTGGCTGGCTGGTCAGCAAAGAGAGGGCCCTTGTTGGTTGGCAAAGGAGTTGAGTCCTGGCTTGCCAGCTGGTGAAATGGGCACTGGCTGGCCAGTGGGGGGAAAGAGGGCTTTGGATGGCTGGCCAGGGGAATTGGGCCCTGGATGGCCCTCGAGAAAAAAGGCTCTGGCTGGCCAGCCAGGCAGAGAGGACTCTGGCTGTCTGGCCAGGGGAAAAAGGGCTCTGGCTTGCTGGTTGGGGAAATTGAGCCCTGGCTGGCCGGTCAAGGAATTGGGCCCTAGCTAGCTGGTCAAGGAAAAGAAGGTCTAGTTGGCCAGCCAGGGGAATTGGGCCCTGCTTAGCTGGCCAGGTAAAGAGGGCTCAGGCTGGCTGGCCAGGGGAAACAGGGCTCTAGCTGGCTGGATGGGGTGAAGAGGGCTCTGTCCAGCTGACCAAGGAGTTGGGCCCTGTCTGATCAGCCTGTATTGGGTTTGTGTGGCAAGGTTTTGGTAGTGGGGGGGCTACAGGTGTGGCTTCTGTGAGAAGCTGCTAGAAGCTTCCCATATGTCTGATAGAGCCAATGCCAGCCAGCTTCAAGATGGACCCACTACTGGCCAAGACGGAGCCCATCAGCAATGTTGGTAGCGCCTCTGGGTTCACGTATTTAAGAAGAGGGAAAAAGACCTTCTGCACAACAGCAACCAGAAGAGAGGAGTAAGAATATGTGAGACAAACAATGTTGCAGACACCAAGATCATTGAAAAAGGAGGGGGAGGACCTGATTCTCCTGAAGCCTGTAGTGAAGACCATGGTGAGGCAGGCTGTTCCCCTTCAGCTCATGGTGGTCCATGGTGGAACAGATACCCACCTGCAGTCCATGGAGCTCCATGCTGGACCAGGTGGATGCCCAAAGGAAGCTGTTACCCCATGGGAGGCCCACACTGGAGGAAGCTCCTGGCAGGACCTGTGGAGAGAGAGGAGCCCATGCTGGAGCAGGTTTTCTGGCTGGACTTGTGACCCCCAGAAGGACTGCACCCAGTGGAAAGGACTCACGTTGGAGCAATTCATAAAGGACTGTCTCCTGTGGGAGGGACCCCACGCTGGAGCAGGGGAAGAGTGTGAGGAGCCCTCCCCTTGAGGAGAAAGGAGCGGCAGAAACAACGTGTGATGAACCGACTACAATCCCCATTCCCCATCCCTCTGTGCTGCTCAGAGGGAGGAGTTAGAGAAAATTGAGAGTAAGGTTAAGGCTGGGAAGAAGGGAAGGGTAGGGGGAAAGTGTTTTAAGATTTGGGTTTAGTTCTCATTACCCTACTCTGATTTTGATTGATAATAAATCAGATTCATTTCTCTCAGTTGAGTCTGTTTTGCCTGTGATGGTAATTGGTGAGTGATCTCTCCCTGTCCTTATCTCAACCCATGAGCCTTTTGTCATATTTTTCTCCACCCTGTCCTGCTG
>NW_010515533.1:1957-9459 GCF_000687285.1 Phaethon lepturus
ACAGCCAGGGTCAAACGCATTACACAGCTGGAAATGAGAAGAATCTCATTTCCATCAGGGTTGCCATCAGGGTTAGAGGCTGTGCCTGACCAGCCAGGGAGAGAGGGTCTGTCTCAGCAGCCAGGCAGAGTGACTCTGGCTCATCAGCTGAGGAAAAGAGATTCCAGCTGGCCAGCTGGGGTAGAGGCTCAGACACCAGGTTGATCAGCTCTGGCTGGCCAGCTGCAGGAATGGCCAGAAATTGATTCTGGATGGCTGTCTGCGGGGAGAGGCTCTGGATGTCCATACGCAAGTGTTTGCTATTGGGCAGCTGCAAGGACGCCTCTGTGAGGAGAGGCCAGGGCTGCCCCATGTCGGAAACAGACAGTCACAATCTGCTCCAGCAGATCCACCACAGAACAGAGTTGAGCCTCTCAGCCAAAATGGTGGCACTTTGGGAAAAATGTGTGTAAGAAAGGGCAAAAAGCTGCCGAGGAGTGAGGGAAGAAGTGAGAGAAACAGCCCTGCAAGTGTCGAGGTGAGAGGATGTAGAAGAAGAGGAAGTGCCTCAGGTGCTGTAGCAGAGATTTCTCCACAGCCTCTGGAGAGATCACAGTGGAGCAGGTATTTCCCTGCAGACTCTAGAGAGACCATGGTGGAGCAGTTATTTCCTTGTACACTCTGGAGAGACCGTGGTAGGGCAGATATCCACACTGCACCTGTGGAAGACTCCATGCAGGAGCAGGATATGCCCTGGTGGAACTGCAGCATGTAGGAAGGACCCACACTGGAGCAGGTTCATCTTGAAGGACTGGAGACTGTGGAGACCCTATGTTGGAGCAGGGGAAATGCCTGAGGAGGAAAGAGAAGCGGAGAGCAGTTGTTATAGACCAACTACAACCCTCCCATTCCTCATCCCCTGAACGTTTTGGGTAGGGGGTGGGTAGAGGAGTTGGGGATGAAGGAGTGAAGTGTACCCTCGGGAGAAGTGATGGTAGGAGGAAGGTGTTTTAACTTTTATCTTTGTTTCTTACCATTCAAATCTGTTATAATTGGGAAGGCATTAATTTAATGTTTCCCAAGTAGAGTCTGTTTTGCCCGTGATGGTAAGTGATTTCCCCGTTTTTATCCAGACTGATGAGCTGCTTCATCCTATTTTCTCCCCCTGTCCTGTTTTTGGGGAAAATGAGAGAGCAGCTGAGTGGGCATCTCACAGCCAGCCAAGGTCAACCCACCACAATGACTTCAGGGAGAGGAAAACATGAGCTGAAGTCCTAGAGGCAGAAAATAAATGTAATATTCTTCTCTCACCAGATGAATTCTCTCTAGTTAGTCCTCTGAGATCTCACTGCTGTCTAGAGATTGAAACAGAAATTGTCCAGTTCCTCTCCCAGCTAGATCTTTAAAGAAAAAAAAATCCCTTTTCAGCTTTTAAGAGAAAGGGTACATTTGAGAACCCTACAACAAAATGAAGTAGAAGATCTAGATCTCTATCGATTAATCCTCACTATAGGAAGAGAGCGGCTTTGTGGTATCCCATTCTATTTATTCTCTTTAACTGTCCCCACACTTAGGGCCCTAATTCTGTTTTAGCCTCATAGGTAGGAGGATATAGTAGTATCAAATTCCCCAAATGAATGGGAGACAGAGTGTAAATATTGTGTAATTAAAAAATCCAGAATTAGTATTTACAATGGGCACCACAAGGTGTGCTAGCTAATGAAAATTCTATAATACAACCCAATTTTCCTTTTAGTTAAAAGCCAGTATTTTCCTTTTTTAAAAAACCTGATGACTTATCTGCCTGTGTTTTCATACCGTGACATAGACTTAGAAGTCCATATATTTAAGGAAAACTGTCCAATTCACAATCCCAGGATTTAAACAGAACACAAGAAAATTCTCTTTTGATGCATTATTAGATTAAATTCACCTATATCTTGCTGTAATACTGTTGGTACTTTGTAGTCATTTTGGGATGAACCAATATATTAAATCTTCTTCATCTGTCTTTTTGACATTATGAGTACTCATCTTAGATCAGAAATTCTTGTTATTAGCTCCAGTTCATAAATACATGCCCTTGTACTTTACACTTTGTTCCACTGCTGTTACTCCAGGATTCAAGGTTGTTCCTGCCTTGTTGTGCTTTGTTCCTGACGTGTATTGATGATGTTTCTTATTGACACATTTTACCACTCTGTGTGCAGGGGGTGGGGGTTGGAGAGAGCAAGTAGGCGTACAACACACACACACCCTGCACATACTTACTTTTTAGGTCAAGGACACTAATGAAAATATCAAATAAATCAGGGCACCTTCCTGGGAAGTTGTACTAATAATCTCCAACTCCTATGGCATCTCTCCTTTCAACCTGCTGGCACTTTTTGCTAGCAGCTTCTCCAACTTCCTATCAATTTCTGTTTTCTCCAGTTTGTCTATAGATATACTATATGGTGTAATATTATATGCATTATTGGCATTTAGATTGGTTAGATAAACAGCATTTTCTATTTATAAAAAAGTTAGTTATTAAAAAAGGGAGTTGTAATGATCTGGCATGCTAACTTTTGTTTAGGTTTTGTAAAACTTTGTTGCATATTTTCCTACATTTTTCCTTCATTTTTCTGTGGGTTTTTTTTTCCTATCTGAAGTTGTTCAAAATCGCAGACAGATTAAGTCTAAGATTAAGTTAATGTGGCTTTAATTTCTTTCTCGTCTTCAGCTCTACGCTCCTTTCCTTTCCAAAAAAATATGAAACTAACTTTGCAATATTATGTCTCAATTCTTCTTTTGTGGCACTACATGTTTTCACAGCATGCCAAAATTCAGTTCCTTGAGGTTTTTTACCTGGTTCAAATGTGTTAACTCTGGGCATTCATTCAGTATCTGTGCCAAAGCTTGTGTTCTTTAATACTTTCCAACCTCACATGTAGAAGGTCTATAGCTTTTTTTTAACATTATTTTTATTTGAAAATGAATAAATTTGTGGTTTTTTGTTTAAAATGTTTTTGTGTTATATGACATAAGTTTGTGTTTGCAATTTTGGGCAAAATTTGGACAATTTTTTTTTGCAAAAAAATTTTTGTTTTGTTTTGTTTTTTCATTCCTATAAAAGATTTTTAAACTAATCAGAGACCCAGAATAGGAAAAGAAATCACTACCATTTCTGATTTTTTATTAAAGAATGCAGCAATATATGGCTATAGTCTTCCATGTAACAAGAATGAATATTTAAACACATTTTCTTTTAAAGGTAGTTTTCTATACTGCATATGCTAAGTGATGTTTTGCAAAGATGGACATCTAGCACACTGTTTATAAGAATTCATTCTGCTAGTGGTTCATCAGAAGATATTTACCCAATATAGGATTACCACATGTTATTTAAAAACTAAACTACATTTTAAGAAGCTGTTTGGTGTTAATATATGCAACAAACAAATCTGTCATGCTGAAAGACAGCATAGTTACAGAATGTCAATGTGCCATTTGCCACCTGAATACAAATTCCCACTGCAGATTAACAGGAATGACTAAACTAGTTATATATAAATCTAAATTTATGAATGGCTTAATTATGAATTAAACTCACTTCTGCAGTGAGTAGCAAAGTCTATGTTCCGATAAAGTCCTATTCAGTGGCTTAACTATAGTTTGCTAAAAAAAGACATCTTTGAAGGTCTTGTTGGAGTTTTTTGTTTATTTGTATTTTTTTGTGGCAGATGTTCTTGTGATTTCAATCATGCCAGAACTAATTCCTCTTATCACTTGCACAATTGCACTGAAGTCATGCACACAATTATTATAACTCACCTGTCAAATACTGTTCAAGTTCAAGCTGTCTGTTTTCCATAGCTTATAATTTATCCCTCTTCTTTAATTTTGGTAAGTGCTGTGACCTATTGTTCAAAGTCTTCGGCCCTTGCCAATGAAACTGTTTTGTCCTTATAACAACTAGCTAAATTAACATGAAGTGGGTGGTGGGTGGGAGCCCAGCACAGACAGAAGGCTGATGTGACTGCTAAATCCCACCAATCTTTTCTTTATTTTTAAATGTATTTTTTCTTCTAATGTTTGAGAACATTGCTAATAGAGGTGTTATTAACTCAGACTAAAAGTGGAATGGGTTTTTTAAATAAATATAAGGTTATCAGATATAATACTTCTTCAAGTTTAACTAGTTGACATGAAACTCATATATGCCTGCAGCCTGCTTGGCTTTACCTGCCACGTAAAGATGTTTCAAAACATATTGAAGGTCAAACATGAAGATAAACATCAAACAGAACAGAGAACAATCCTGTTAAATGGTAACATTTGGTTTGCTGAGTTAGACAAGGCTTGGATTTGTTGCAGTGATGGTAAAGCTGCTTTTCTCCAGAGTAAAAAAACAACCTATAATCACTGGAAAAACAGTATTTGGATGGATGAAATTACACAGAACAAAATTAGAAACAATATCTGCATTTTTTTCAGTTCTGTGGTATAGAAGCGAGCTAATCAAATGCCCACTAAATGGATGTCCTTTGTTTTGAAGTGATGCTTTGGAAGATTCTCCCAAATGTCTTACTGAAATACAATGGAATCTGTCTCCATCTCAGAAAGACAGAATGTTGGTAATGTTATTAACAATTGGGATCATCAGTGTTCTGAAGCATCCAGAGGGTGTGTGGTGGAAATATGCATAAATATGGACATGCAGGAAAGATCTTCAATTTTTCTAGAAAAAACAACCCACATAAACAAGTTACAAATGGTAATCCATTAATTCTTTGTATGACCCAGAATAAAATGAAGTGAATACCAGGACATGGTATCACTTCTATCAAGTTATAATAATAAATTAAAGTGATATTACTGGTTATATTTCTAAATCTACCACCACCAAAATTATTTTAAGAGTCGGTAACATTTTTGTTTAAGACACCAATAAATAACACTTGCAATGGAGTTGAAAGGACCTAGTCTAAAAAGTGACATATTATGTTCAAAAAAATCCAAATAAAATTACACGTTTTAGAAAGCACATCTATTTGTTTGTGTAATTATTTAGTTACTGACAATCATGTACATCAGAAAATAATAGTTTTCAGTTCCAGTCAATGACAATCTAATCTGGAAATTTCAACGCAAAACCTTGGGGTTTTAGACACTGTTTAAACAGGCTGCTACTGCATTATCATTGAAATGGAGACCAGTTAGAAAGGATGGAAACTATGTTTTAATATGTTCTCAATAAGCAATTGGTTTCAGTTTTTATCTTCCCAAAATACAGTGGAATATAATATGGATTCTATTTATTCTTTGTGTTTGCAAGGGGTTATAATCATTGCAATATATAATTATATAATTCTCTTAGCTTTATTTGCCAAGAAAAATAGTATCATTTCAGTTTATCATTTTAAAAAGTATTTAAACTAGTCTTATTAGAAATATGGACAAGTGGTTGAGAAGGGATTTTAAAACTCATGTTTTTCTGATATAAACAGTGAAATCTATCCAAAGACATTTTTATCAAACTAATTTATTAGGATAGTCCATTAGTAATTTCCTTGCAAATACCTGACCTATGTCAACTGTTTATCATACTGTCAGTACGTATACTTTGGTTATTACTTTGTAATATAACTAATTGGCCACTTCCTACCACCTATGACAAGAGTTGTACTTATATATTACAGTCTTTGGCTGGACATGAAGAATCAGATTTAAAACAACAAAATGAGTTTTCAGTCTGCTCCAAAAATGAAATTAAAACATCAAAAATTTTAAGCAAGAGGCTCAAAGAACAGCTGATTTTTAAGCTAATATTTAAATTTAAAATCAATATGTAATAAACTATTAACATTTAGTAACAAACATCTGGCTCTCAAGAGTAGGAGGTACACATCCTTTCAAAATCCATCCCTCATATCTTGGCTTCTTACATTGGTTTGACTGTTATGGCACTGGATTACTCTCTATATTGACTTGGTTCTATCCTGAATTTTATTCACAGTTTGAAGAAACATATGGTTGGAATAAATAATCATTGAAAAAGAATAAAACCCCACTGTTCTGATGAGTTAGTTTGTAAAAAAATATAATGTAAAATATCTGACTAATTTCTATAATTTAGTCTGGGTCAAAGTAAAGACATTTTTGTACCCTTTTTAATTTTTTGGTTGTATAAAATACCACATAACTGTGATATTAATTATGGGCCCTGGTTCAGGAAAGCTTAGAGAAGGAAAGCCCTTGCTAAGTACATTCCCAGTCAGGAAAGTTATTAGATTGATGTCCTTCAGACCTAAAAGACTTCCTGCCTCTATGAGAAATAATGTTCTGTTACTGAGGGCTTTTTGCTTCCTAAATAAAATAAAAAGAAAGATGATGAGGAGGCATGTCTGTCACTGTATTCTCTATTGCTCATTGCTTTCTTCAGTAGCAGAGAGCTACACCACCTGTGGAGAGCATGTTCTGGCCACCAAGAGTGAGAAGAGAGGTGCAGGGGGCAAGAGCAGGGAGAAGTTATGATCTGTCAGTAGAGATTAAAGAGTAAGAACCTGTCCATGGAGGAAGCAGATAACTAAGCTCTGAAAGACCTACAAGGAGTAATAACTGGGAGGCAGGGTGGTGTGTGTGTAAATAAAAAATCTTGAAGTTCCAGAGTATTTGGCTACAAATATGTTTCTCTTTGTCACACTCCAGTTTAACTACAGCAATGTTAAGCATCTGATCATGAAATGATATGCTCTTGATCAGGAGCAAGCTTCACTTAAACAGATTGCCACATGTACCTTCATCATATCTGATGAAGTGTTAACATAATCTGGTTTAACATATTGAATTGACATAAAATATTTGCTGATAAAAAAATGTATGTGTTGGTACAAAGCACTTATTGATATAAAGTACTTATTGATATAAATTTTATCTATTGACTTCAATTGACTACTGATTAAAGTCTTCAAACAAGCCTGAAGCCCTGTTCCTCATCATAAAAGGACTTTTAGCCTAGACCCAGGGGAAAAAAGAGAGTTTATCACCTCTGCAAGAAAGGGAAGGCAACTCATGAAGAGTACAAGGATCTCAGGTCAAGCAGGGATAAAATTAGAAAAGCAAAAGCCCAGCTAGAGCTCAGTCTGGCCACAGTCGTAAAGGATAATAAAAAATGCTTCTACAGATGTATTAACAAAAAGAGAGGCAAAGATAATCTCCATCCCTTACTGGATATGGTGGGGAACATTGTCTCCAAGGACAAGGACAAGGTTGAGGTACTTAATGCCTTCTTTGCCTCAGTCTTTAATAGCCAGACCAGGTATCCGCAGGGTATTCAGCCCCCTGAGCTGGAAGATGGGGATGGAGAGCACAATAACCCACCCATAATCCAGGAGGAAGCAGTTAAGGACATGTTAAACCACCTGGACACCCACAAGTCTATGGGGCCTGATGGGATCCACCCGAGAGTACTGAGAGTACTAGCGGAAGAGCTTGCCTGACCTCGGTTCCAGGGAAGATTATGGAGCGGTTCGTCTTGA
>NW_010515534.1:0-9315 GCF_000687285.1 Phaethon lepturus
GTAGTGCCCAGTGATAGGACGAGGCACAATGTGTGTAAACTGCAGCACAGGGAGTTCCACCTCAACTGTGAGGGTGACTGGAGCAGGGAGGGAGCACTGGAACAGGCTGCCCAGAGAGGTTGTGGAGTCTCTTGCTCTGGAGACCTTCAAAACCCGACTGGATGCGTTCCTGTGCAACCTGCCCTAGGTGATCCTGCCTTGGCGGGGGGGGGGGGCGGCCGGTCTGGCCACCCTCGTCCCTTCCAACCCCTACCATTCTGTGTTTCCATTCTTACTGTGGCTCCCAGGCTTTTGAATTTAACAATTTGTCCTCTTTTTTTCCCATGAACTATTATCTTGTACCTTTTTTCTGAGATATGGTAAAAATGTCTTGTTGCCCTTCTGATAGGGCAGCATGTCTGGAGATTCCATGAATGTGTGCAGATCAGACCTGCTGCACTTATTTCTGCTTGGGAGATCTTGGATTGAAATACAAACACCTTATATCTCATTCCTTTTGGGAGCATTGGTTTGAGAAAAACTCAAGTATTTGAGAACTGGTGAAATGCATTTACAGTGACAGATGTATCACATAATTTCTCATTACATTTTGCAAATGATACATATGAATAAATAATGCATGTGAGTGCTTCAAGACATTATCCAGTGTTGTCCTTGTTCTGCATGAAGTACCTGTAATCCACACCCATTGAAGAGTGTTAAAAGTTGAAAATTGGTCAACCCAAAACCCTTGTATTAGAAGTAGGTACAACTTGTTGGAGCTACAGAAGAGAGATGGCGTAAGCTTTCCTTTTATGACTGCATGATTGCTAAATGACAAAGTTTACATAATCTCTAGGTTATACATTTTAAGTATGGTGTCCTTGAATTGGCTCTGTGAAAAGAGCTGGTTGAAAAGCTTGCTTTGTAGTAGTACTGTGAAGGCCAGTGCTTTCGTTAACTATACAGTCTTATATGGGACAGTGTAATGCACCAGTTCTACTGCATATGCCTCTCCTTTTGTCTGAGCAGTCACTTTTCCACTCAGGTTTTGTCCCGTTCGCTAAAAATACTAAATGTACTAAAAATATATTAAATGAGTAAGTAGGAAAAGATAGGTCCTTCTGGCTGTGATTTTACTGGAGGCTGTGCCAATCACAAAATAGGCTTCCAAGTAATTTCCCCTGATTTTGCTCCAAAGGCATGTCTGATGCATGGCAAATTGGGGGTGCCTGCAAAAGACCCCCATTCTCTTGCTGTGCTGTAAAACAATGTTGTGTAATAGTTAAAAATAATGATCTTTGCTAGGACACAGGGGGTCTGTATCACAAGAAGTCAGACAGTTTTTCCAAGAAGGAGAGGTGAATTGCTTCTCTCAGGGTAGATGGCACCATGGACTGAGCATGAGTGAAAGAAAAAATAATTATTTAGCTTAAACTACCTGAAAAAAAGCTGCTCCTTCTCATCCTTAAGCATGTATTTAGTCATACTGTATTAGTCAGTGTAATTACAGAGACTACAGAGTTAATTCCCGATAGTAACCAGTGTTGAAATGTACAATTTGGCCTTAAAAAATAATTTACTTAAATTAGGTTTTCCTGCGAGTTAAGAGAGCCCCAATCTGATTGTCAGTTACCGCAATCAGACACTGCTCCATGCTCAGGGCTTTTTTGGTCTCCCCTGCTTGCTTTCTCATACCACGCTGGCAAGCTGCAACAAGTGAAACTCCACCCTTCCTACAGACTGGGGAGAATAAAATGCATAAACGGCGGCTGCTGGCGAGTAAAATGAGGGTTTCTGTGAAGGTGCCAGTTTTCCAGACAGTTGCTGGTGCGCAGCTGAGAAAGGGGCGGGATCCTTTTCAAGTAGCTTAGTTGTGATTTGCTGAGTTCATAGACTTTTCCCTGTAAAACCCCAACCCTCTTCTTCCCCCCCCCCCCCCCCCCCCCGCCCCCTTTTTTTTTTTTTTTTTTTTTTTTTTTTGGAGAAGTTGACTTGCGGCTTGCTTCTCAGCGCGCACGTCAGCTGTAATCCGGTCGCCGGTGCCTTGCGCTGACACCATGAGTTCGGAGGCTGATGAACCCAAGGAAGGTACGGTTTTTAACTGTTTTCACGGGAAAGGAAACGTGCAGGCTTGCGTCGCCAGCGCCGCTTTGGTGAACGCAGAGGAGAGTTTCTGCTTGCTTTAGCTTTTGGGTGTTCGGGAGGAGGGAAAAATGCCTTGGCAAAGTCCTCCAAAGTCCTGCCGATTTTGCTGGATGTGAAATGAGCAAAGTGTTCGCACCCAGGGGTATCTGTCTGTCTCGGCAGTGGTAGTTTACTTGCACGTGAAATACTGGTAAGTGGAAAAAACGGTGTTTCAAAACACTGGCAGTCCAATATCGAAAGAGGAAGATTTTTTTTATTTAATTTGGAAGCACTGCATTTTTCAGCGAAAGAGGAAATGGCGTGGGGGAGAAGTGAAAGGCCATTATTTTGGGAATAAGCTTGATGCCACTTACTTCCCTGTCTGAGTGAGTGTGCATGCATGCGTGTGCTGCAGCTCCGAGGAGCGCGCCGGAGCTACAGGGCTTCCTTTACTGCTGCTGGAGTGGAACATGTGGAGGAGTTGGAAGTGCTCCAACAAAAATACAGTTATTCTCTAGTGTTGATTGGGAGGGGGTGCAAGGCAGAGTAGGACAGTAGGGAGCAAGCGGGGGAGGAGGAGGGCAATTTCCTGAAAGTGCCTGTATACAAAAGAGCATTTATACAGAAGAGGGAACAGGGCAGTGGTGGGGTTATATGCTGGATTTCTTAGAACAGAATTGATGTTCTGTGGTTACAGATAGTCCTTAGGGAGACTCAAACTTACAGAGATCCAGTATGGCTCAGGAAGATAATTAAAAAAACCACAACGGGTAAGTAAGCAGTAAGGCAACCTAAGCTTTTTATATTTGGTGAAAACAAGAAATTCAGATGGTTTTCCCCTCACACTCTGTACAACTTCCCTCCACTTGAAGAATAACATTACCAGGGACCTCCATCTGCTTACTTGTGTAAAAAGAGTATTTTGTTGATTTGCAGAAAAGTCGGCTTGGACTGAATCCAAGCTAATGCTAATAATGCTGATAGAAACTGGTTAGTAAAGAATCATGATAGCCTATGTTTTGATAAGAATTACAATAATGTTGTCAGTTTTCTTCTTTTTCTTTCATCTCATCAAATGAATGGATTAACTAAAAGGCAACTTTTCTTTTTTTTCCCCAGAAGATTCTGTGGGATAGATTTATTGAAAAGCAGAAGTGCAAAAAGTATTTCTCTATAGAAACTGTTTGAGAAAGAGAATATATGAGTAAGAATATGGTAATGTGAGCATTCTCCCTCAGTTTTGCAGCAGGAGAGATCAGCATGCATGCCATAGCATGAAAGATCCTCTGGGTTACATACAGGAAGCTCCAGACAATTTTACCAAGTTAGCTATATTTGAAATGTAAGTTTTCTTGTTTAAAGAGACCTCCTACCTTCTTAGATGAGTCAGATTCTTAAAATCCTCTGAAAATTTTTTTGCCTTTCTGTGCAGTTCTTCTGAAACAGTTTGAGATGCCAGGATCTTCATACTGAAAAAAGCATTTGGAGCAGGTGGCTGAGACGGGAAGGAAAGGGTAGCTTTTTGGTTAATTATTTTTATCTGGGAAAATATTTGTGTTTTGCTGTCCTATGATTTTAATAGGTTAGAATGGAAAATAAAGACAGTAGCCATTGTGGGAAGATAAGGTATAGATATCACTGAGAAGGCTTTTCAGTCCGTCTGTAAATGTATTCCTGGTAATATACTCCCATGGGTAAAGAAATAATTTAGAAGATGCATGAGAAAAGGGGGTTTAGTGTGCGTGTGAATAAAGCCTGAGATAAACAGATCAATATATAGAATTGCAGCTTTTACAGTACTTTGCCTAGTCTGACTGAACATGGCATGTAAAATCACTGGTCAAAATACTGAAAAATACAGTCAAATACCTGTGGATTTGTAGTGGTCCAGTGTACGTAGCATAAAATAGGCATTCAGGGTCTTTTAACTACTAGCTCTGTTTCATCAAGAAATTGTTTTTGCATAAAGAAAATTGATGCTTTACAAATTTAAATCGAATTTGGGTCTCATGCTTTTGGCACTGTGGATATATAATCTTTCAAGTGGTTTACCAAAGAGGAGATCATTGATCTTTCATTTAGGTGCAAGACTGAATGTCACTGTCTGACTTAACCAAAAACTATGAGGCGCAGCCGGGGAATTTGTGGGTAAAGGTCTGTGACTGATGATGGAAGGGGTAGAGGGTACATTTGGACAATTATAAAATAGTTATTTTATGAAATTCTGTAATTTTCAAGGCCAAAGCTGGTGATGAAAGCATTGTGTTTAATCTGCTACATGCTAAAAAGCAAAAGGAGGAGACAGCTACAGGAAAGATGTTATTTTAATGTTTTTTGTAAGCAAAGGCAGAACTTTTCCATTTTCCTTAAAGCAGAGATGCTTCGGTGGCCAGGGAAACATCAGTGGCCAGGAGCGAGTGAAGACATGTAAAAGGAGATCTGAAATTCAGTGGCAGCTTCTAGGTGTGACTCTTGGACCATGTGTTGGAAGATCAGTCTGAATGAAAAGGAGGGTTGAAGACACAGGAATAGCATTGAACATTGTGTATGTTCTGACAATGATCTGATGCTGAAGTGAGCAATACTTCTCTTCCAGCTACTTTATACAATTGAGTCGCAGTGTTTGGAGAACATTGGGATGTCTAACCAAAGTGGATTTAGTGGGTTAATATGGATTATTTTTTAAAATCGGTGTACCAAGGTCAAAGACCATAGATTTTATTACTGTAAGAATGAGCTATACCCATTGTTACAGTGAAACCCAAAATCGAGGTCAATTTGGAATGGCTAACTCCTGAAGATTTTCTTGTTTTATAATTGTTCAAATAAAGGTAGAGCCTTTGACCTCAAGTCAAATCTTATTTTTTAGCATGAACTGGAAGTAAAAAGCCATTGCTAGAAGACAATCATTACTTCACTGTATTTTCTACTAATGGCTGGATATGAGGTATGCGGCAGTGTATCTGAGCTTTTCAACTTCTGCCTTTGATCTCTGCATGGTCCGTATTAGAATGGTAACATGAAACAGTTTTTTGTTTTGGTTTGGTTTTTTTTTCCCCTGACATGCTGCTTAGTAACATTAGAACAATCTTTGTATTCATCTGTATACCGCAATGCTGTGGTAAATATGTGTGTGTGTTGGTGTGTGTATGGCATCAATCTGTATTGCATTTACAGATTCCAACAACTGCCATGATATAAATAACCCTGGCACATTTTCTTGTAGTTACTTTTGCACTGGATGAAACAAAGAGCATGGTAAAGTCAAGAAAAAGATTATAGCATTTAACTGGGTGGCGTAATTTCAATCTGGTATTGCATGGTGGCATGTCATGTACCAAGGAAGGTAACAAATGGTTTCATTTCAGGCTGTTAGTTGACATAATTCCTTTCTGTGATCTGAAGGAAAAGTTCTTAATGCTGTCATATTAAAAATATGTGGCATGAATATACCTTTTTAAATACATGCCAATAGCAGTTAAAGCTATTGTGGTGTTAATGGATTCCTTACATAGTATGTTCTCAATAGAAGGAAATAGTAATTTACAAAAAGCTTCAGAAAACTTCAGCTTCGTTCTACAGGTTTTATGTTGCATATTTAACAGGAGATAAATCTAATGTCTCAAACAAAAAGTAAAATAATACATATCATAGTGAATGTAATACATAGCCTATGAAACGATGGTTATTGTATTACAAACTTGGAAGCAGTGACAGCCTGCATTGCACCTTTTATAACACTTGGTTTTAAGTACCACATTTCATGGGAGAGGGAGATCTCTGCATTCCTACAAGTGCTCAGAGCTTTTTTAGACACAATTAGCATTTTTTAATCCAAATGAGATTACTGAGGAATGAGCTCACCTGTTTTGTTCCTTTCAGAGCTCAGAACAGAGACATAGGGGTTACAGAACCACAGCGCACTCACTGTTTTGAGAAGTCAGTACTCCCTCTTGCAAGTAGTCATGGATTTGCTTTGACATTTCGCAGCCACCTCTTATTGTGTGAAAGTTTTCCAGGGTAATGTTCATTTAGATAACAAATTGTCTGCTCTTGTGTGCTTACAGGACACTTAGTCCATCCAAAACATGGATGGGAGTCCGTAATGTATGATTCTGCATCCCGCCATCTCCAAAACCAGCATATGTTGGAACCTTTTATGCTTTTGTAACAGTGAACAGGGAAATCCAAACTGTGCAAGTAGAGTTACCTATACATAAATGCAACATGTACCAGGTGGTGACATGTCCCGTTTCATGTTAACTTTTGAAGTTACAGACCAAGGTGAGTGTTGGTCTCTTTTCCCTAGTAGCAAGTGATAGGACGAGAGGAAACAGCCTCAAGTTGCACCAGGGGAAGCTTAGACTGGATATTAGGAAGCATTTCTTC
Organism: Phaethon lepturus; assembly: GCF_000687285.1. Lineage (NCBI taxonomy): Eukaryota > Metazoa > Chordata > Aves > Phaethontiformes > Phaethontidae > Phaethon > Phaethon lepturus. Next base: position 6,496 of record NW_010515534.1, read on the forward strand.
ACTGAAAGGGTTGTCAACCACTGGAACAGGCTTCCCAGGGAAGTGGTTGAGTCACCATCCCTGGAGGTATTTAAAAGATGTGTAGATGTGGCGCTTAGGGACATGGTGTAGTGGTGGACTTGGCAGTGTTAGGTTAACGGTTGAGCTTGATGATCTTAAAGGTCTTGTCCAACCTAAATGATTCTATGATTCTATAATCAGAATAAACTGCATAAAAACCATAAGATTAAACAGAAATGGGATGTCTCAGAGTCACCTTTTAGACCTAAATCTGAATGGTTTATTGTGAAATGTGGTAGCTTTGACATCTGCCAAAGTTAGAGGTTGCCCCCTTCTCTTTTGCAGAGTTCATTTTTCCATATGAAGCCACAGGGAAGCAGCACAGACAATTAGTACTTACCCCCTATATTAGACCCACCTTCCTGCTCTCGCCCCAAAAACTACAAAATGTGGGCCTTCTTTGTTTCACCTACTCACTTTCCTTTGCCTACCCTCCCTTGTCAAAACAACAATCTCCACAAAGCATTAAGGCCAGTGAAACAGGGACTTTTTGTTGAGAGTAGTCTGAAAAGTTCAGTTCAAGAGCACGAAGAATCATCTGGCCCCAGTGGATGTGTCAGAGATCTAGATTAGTTAATTTGAGGATTTTTTTATTCCACTTGCCTACTGCTGATGATGAGAATTAAAAGATTACTGGAGTCATACATACCAAAAGAAGTGTGGCCAGCAGGTTGAGGGAGGGGATTCTGCCCCTCTACTCCGCTCTGGTGAGACCCCACCTGGAGTCCTGCCTCCAGCTCTGGAGCCCTCAGCACAGGAAAGACATGGACCTGTTGGAGTGGGTCCAGGGGAGGGACACAAAAATGATCCGAGGGATGGAACAGCTCTCCTGTGAGGACAGGCTGAGAGAGTTGGGGTTGTTCATCCTGGAGAAGAGAAGGCTCCAGGGACACCTTATTGCAGCCTTCCAGTACTTAAAGGGGGCCGATAGGAAAGATGAGGACAGACTTTTTAGCAGGACCTGTAGTGACAGGATATGGGGTAATGGTTTTAAACTAAGAGAGGGCAGATTTAGACCAGATCTAAGGAAGGAATTTTTCCACAATGAGGATGGTGAAACACTGGCACAGGTTGCCCAGAGAGGTGGTGGATGCCCCATCCCTGGCAACATTCCGGATCAGGTTGGACTGGGCTCTGAGCAACCTGCTCTAGTTGAAGATGTCCCTGCTTATTGCAGGGGGGTTGGACTAGATGACGTTTAAAGGTTCCTTGCAGCCCAAACTATTCTATGATTTTATGTACCCAGCTCTATAAATCAGAGCAATGCTTAACAGTTTGTCATTTCATGTAATCCCTTCTATAGATATTAGAATTCAGGACTAATATGACAAACTAAATGCAAAATGTATCATTTTAGTACAGGAAAGAATGATAAAAAGGAAGTAAGCTTATGAGAAGTTAGAAATAAAGAATTATTACTAACTGGACAAAGTAATACTCTATCACATATGCATGGGGAAAGCATTGCCAGAGGTGCAAATAGTGGGGGTTGGAGGAAAAGCAAGAAGTGAACACCTTAATGAAGAAGGAGCAATGGGAAATTTGGAGGAAGTAAGACCATGGTACACAGGCAAGTCAGAACTGCTAGATATTTTTAATGTAGTTTGGAATATTGTATGCTTAATGAAGCAAGATACAGGAAATTAATAAAGGGGTTTGAGGACAGGAATACAGCTGCTGTGGTTTGTAGTACAGCTGCTGCAGCCCCATCTAGATGTGGTCACTCGAATCTCTCAGTAAGAGCACTGATTTAAGGCTGTTAAACCATAAGGCTGTGGAAGCGGTTCTGCATCTCTCCCCTCAAAACTCCAAGGAATGGTTGGGTTTATTTTCCTGGCCAAATTAGGGTAACCATTAAGATAACCTATCTGTGAATGGATAAGATGGCCACTCTCATTGCTGCCTCTACAGGCTCAGAATTGAGTGGGTAGAACTGGTGTTTTTTATTGTATACCACATTTGGAAGTCCATATGGAGTAGCTGTCTTCTGCAGAACGTACTCCACGTATTTAGCAATCCCTCCGTTGTGGGGTTGGAGCAGATGAGGAAGTTAGGTGGTAATTTGAGCAGACACCACAGAGTAAGCACTAGCTGTAGCTAGTAGGTTACTTCAGCGAATCACTGAAACTCTTTAACAGGTTAATCATTCAGCTGCAATTGTTGAGTTGAATGCTAGATTGCTTTGAGAAAATGCTATTAATATAATTGTACTTATGCAATCAAATCTTTTAATCCATAGTGAACTGCAAGAGTCACATGTTTAATTTCAAATAAGATACAGTCCCTTGAGCTCTCTGGTCAATAGAGAGAACTATAGATTAACTGAGGCCCCAGGGAGCTTGCGGAGGTCATCAGGCACAACCTTCCAGTTGAGGCAGAGCCAGCTTTGAAGTTGAATCCAAGTTTTCAAAGATAGATAGCTTAGTTTTTTTCCAGTAAAGTCAATAGTGTCTTCAAGAGTAGTGGTCCCACAGCTTGTCTAGCAACATATTCCAGTATTTGACCACTCTTGCTATGAAGGTGGGCATTCCTAATGAGAATTCCCCTTGCTGCTGCTTGTGTCTGTTGCCACTTGCTCTTTTGCAGTGTATCCTTAAAAAGAGCCTGGTTCTGTCTTCTCTGTAACTATGCAGATAACAAGTTAGGTCCACTCTTAGTCTTCAGGGTGAACAAACCTAGTGCTCTCAGCCTGTCCTCTGTATCGCGTGCTCCAGCTCTCTAACCATTTTGCTGTACTGGGTTTGCATGGCAAGGTTCTGG
>NW_010515535.1:0-2556 GCF_000687285.1 Phaethon lepturus
TCTGTGATTCTGTGATTCTGTGATCTTTCTAATCCATTCCAGACCATTGAATATAATGAAGCTGAATATTCAGTTTTCCCTTTAAAATCACCCTGAACAATACTCCAGGTATATTACCGTTTCACGTGTATATTTTATCACAGTCAAGGACTCACAGCAGTGCTACAGGTAAAGTGCTCTTTGCTCCATGTCTTTATATTACCACTGCTTTGTGAACCAGACGGTGTTCTGCTTCCATGCAGGTTGCAGGAAAACCCATGTAAATGCTACAGAATTTGAGTTGCTTTTGGTTTGATCATGAAGGTGACTTTTTTTCTTTTGCCCGCTGTTCTTTGAAGGGGTGCTGTATTCTTTCATGAGGAGAGCTGTGGTGTGTGCCAATTGTTTTTAGTAGCATAAAAATGGTTTGCTTTCTTAGGATAGAGGCAGTTGTCAGAAGTCACACACAGGCTTCAGCAGTTTTCATTACAGTATTAATTTTCCATATGTACAGGGAAAACACAGCTTCTGTCAGGGGAATATTTAGTTACGCTTTTCCTCCTTCCACAAACCTCTGCTGATCCCAGGCGTGAATTTTCTCCCTGAGGCAGAGCATGGTGCAAAATCGCTGGCCACTTCGTCCAGGCTGTAAGGGGAGAAGTTGCAAGCCACCTCAGCTGTCAGCCCTTACTCAGCATTTGTTTACCCTACACGTTATTTACACACTTGTTCATGGACTGGACCACAGTTTATCCCAGAAAGCACTCCTTCGCCTCTTCCCAGCAGGGACTGGGGAGCAGGGGTGCTGTGCTGGGGCCGCAGCTGGGCGAGGGCTCTCTGCAGAGGGGTGGCTTGCTGTGTGAAGACTTACTGCAGCAAAAATGAGGGAAAATATTTCTTTTTGCTGCGGTTCACAACCACTCAGAGGCTTTGGAAAGGTTGCACATTAAAAGAATTAGAAAATCCAAGCTTTGAGGTGTCAGCTGAGTCTTGGAACGCACTGAAACCGTTTCTTTCTGGGTTTTTTTGGGAGGAGAGAAGGGCTTTTGACAGGCTGCTAGATTTTTCTTTATGAAATCTCACCTGTTCTCATAGTGTCTAATCCAAGAACCACAGAAAGCAACTGGAAAAAATTACTATGGTTTTGTCTTTTGTCAGGCTCCAGACTGGGCCTTTTACCCTGAGCTGGGAGTATCTAAACGCAGCGTCGGTAATGGGGTTCAGTGCTGGCAGCACATGCAGAAAGGGGTCGCAGAGTTGAAATCTAACCCCAAATCTGGGTCCAAACACCCTGTGCTACATAACTTTGGGCAAGGGATAAAGCAAATGATCCCATTAGGGGTAAGGAGAGGTGGTAGCATGTTCCTATTCCAGAGTGGTGCTCTGGTGAAGAGATGCGCGTCTGTAAGCAATGTCTGTGTGTGAGCAGGGCTGTGAGCATCACTGGTAACACCCCAGAGGGCTGAGGTAGAGGAGGGGGGTACCTATAACCCCATGGGCACCTTGAGATCAATTGCAGCCCTGATGAATTAACCCTGTGGTGTGTAGACTTCAAAACCAGATTTTTCCCTCTAACATTTTTCAAAATGCAGTTAATTTCAGCAAACTCAGATGATTCTCTAAACAACTAATATTTCTAATTTTGCTAATTGTTTCATGTGAAGTTTTAGGCTAGAGACAGCTTGCAAGACTATCTGTACTATAGCACAAATGATAATCTATTTGCTTTGTTAATATGTAACAATATGTTATAACCTTTTTTTTAAAAAATCCTCTTATTCCTGATCAACACACTTTTAATGCACTCTTGCCTATACAAGTATGGTGGTTTTTTTTGATTGGTTGCTTTCATTTTTAAATGCTATAATAGTAATGAATGGCATATTCTGACAATTTTTGCTCTTAATGATTATGCTCTAAAACTGTTGGTGTGAAGAAAACAATCTAAAAAACCCAACCCAAACACCACACTGTTTTACCCAGTGTCTTATGCATTTGTTTGCTAAGGCAACGTGTTTCTCTTCCTTGACTGCACTCCTTCACAATGAATAAATCAACACAAGGTGGTGCTAAACAGCACACCATTCATCTTTTTCCTGTATACAGCCCTGAAGGGAGCTTTTAGAAAAGGCGGTTAGTAGATAATCTCAATCTCTTTTTAAAAATACATTCATTTACTTATTTCTGTCTGTAGTGGTTTGTGAGAGTTTCTCTAATAAAACCTGCCCACTATGTCTGTCAAAGATGTCTTCTCTAAGAAGTGTGGACCCCCAGTCTTTGGATTAATGAAATAACTTCATGCTAGGCTTTCCTTACAGGAAAGTCTAGCCATTATCTCCTTGCTTATCTGTAAGTGGATGCTGGTATTTTTCACCTCTGCTTCACAACTCTGTGGGGTTTGTGAGTTGTTTCTGAGGAAAGCTGTACAGCATGTGTGCTGTGAGCTTAAATTACAGGGTTCTGTAATTCCTTCAGACAAATTGCTAAGGGAGGTTGAAAATGTAAAACGAATGAAGAAGACTAATCATAGATGGTGGGACTTGAATGTCTGACCAAGTTCAGGACTGATCTAGACAG
>NW_010515536.1:0-653 GCF_000687285.1 Phaethon lepturus
CGTGCCTCTAGGGTCGAGGTAGGTTTTCCATCCCACCTCCTCATGTCCTCTCTGTAGTCACGCAATTGAAACCACAGGGTGGCTTGAGGTGTGTATCCTCTATATCGTCTCTCTTGAGCAGAAGAGCGTTTACTCCTAATAGCTGAGATACTGGTTCATATGGGTGGAGGGTATGGCATATCCTCTTTGAATTGCTGGAGCTCCTGGGACAGTTTCTCTGCAGCAGAGACGCAGGCCTGTAGGGAGGAAGAGAGACTTTCTTCGTATTGCCAGAGTTGGCCAGCCAATTCATCCACCATTGGTCTCTCTCCGTCTTTCCAGGCCATTACTGCTAAGGTTGCGTGCAATTGAAGTCATCTTGATCTTTGGATGATTGTCCATTGTCCAAGTCACCATAAATCACCACCAGCACAGCTAGCTCCCTCCTTTCTCCATGGTGGTCCACTTGCCTGGGTGACATAGAACATCTTCCTTGAAGGGATACCTTTCCTTCACACCCGACAGGAGTCGTCTCCAGGGGCTGAGGACTCGTGCACCTTTTCCAATTGCTTTGTCAATGCCCCCTTCCCTAGAAAAGGATCCCAGCTGCTTGGCTTCCCTACCCTCTAATTCCAGGCTACTGGTCCTGTTATCCCAGCATCGGCGCAGTCAGG
>NW_010515536.1:751-1174 GCF_000687285.1 Phaethon lepturus
AGTTCTGCCTCCTCTTCAAGCAATGACTCGCTCTCTTCCCTCTTCCGTCCTCATGATGGCCCTGCTTCAGAGCACTCCGCCTCCTCACTCTCTTCCTCTGGCACCTTCTTAGAAAAATCTTCCTTGTCCCTTACTAAGTGAGCTGACTTCCACTTCCAAGATTTCTTCTTTTGTACAAGGCTGACTGATACTGGGATGGGCTGGTTCTCTGGTTCAGTGGCAACAGTTTGAGTAGCTATAGTGCCCATCGTGGGGGCTGGAGTAGTGGCAGTGCCTGTCATGGGGGTTGGAGTAGTAGCAGTGCCTGTCACATTGTCATCAGACCCCGAGAGCGTCTCTCCCCTTTGCACAGTGTTAAATAGAGCTCGGTAGGCATGGGCCAGGCCCCAGCACGTTGCAATGATTTGTGTCTCCTTGGAACAG
>NW_010515536.1:1236-5254 GCF_000687285.1 Phaethon lepturus
TTCAAGCAATGACCCTCGCTCTTCCCTCTTCCATCCTTGTGATGGCCCTGCTTCAGAGCACTCTGCCTCCTCACTCTCTTCCTCTGGCACCTTCTTAGAAAAATCTTCCTTGTCCCTTACTAAGTGAGCTGACTTCCACTTCCAAGATTTCTTCTTTTGTACAAGGCTGACTGATACTGGGATGGGCTGGTTCTCTGGTTCAGTGGCAACAGTTTGAGTAGCTATAGTGCCCATCGTGGGGGCTGGAGTAGTGGCAGTGCCTGTCATGGGGGTTGGAGTAGTAGCAGTGCCTGTCACATTGTCATCAGACCCCGAGAGCGTCTCTCCCCTTTGCACAGTGTTAAATAGAGCTCGGTAGGCATGGGCCAGGCCCCAGCACGTTGCAATGATTTGTGTCTCCTTGGAACAGCCAGGGTGACAGCATACTTCCAGATATTCTGCTAGTTTATCAGGATTCTGCACTTGTTTGGGAGTAAAGTTCCAAAATACTGGAGGTGCCCACATATCATATCATATCATATCATATCATATCATATCATATCATATCATATCATATCAACAAGCACCATGAAGACTCTGCTGACTATATTCACAAGACTTCCTTTGAACATCATGGGGTAAAAAACAGACATGCAGACACCTACATGGAACACTTTTAGATGTTTTAGTCAGCTATTTGGAGCTGTCCTAGTTTCAGTAGTAATTCAGCTGCCCAAACTGAATGTATTTAACGAGCTGAAATTCTCCCTTAAATTTCTTCGGGTGGCATTTAAGTACCCAAAACCAGCTGATCAGTGCTACTTAAGATGCCACAAAGTGATGCATTGCATGGAGCTGGCAGATATGAACTGGACATAAGTGAGACCCAAAGCCTCCTGAATTGGCTGCTGATGGTCAGGTAGGGTATTCCTGGGGCTCTGAAATTGTACTTTAAGCCTATGTGTGGGTAATTAAACACTGAAGTTAGGAAAGACTAATTCCTCACTGCCTATCATCTCCAGGTACCTACAAGTTGTCTGTTTCCTAGGTTGTCATCTTAGCTCCTTCTACAGTCAGAGGATAAATCACGTTTAGAGCTTAGTTCCTGGTTTTGGCAGTTCTCTTAGAGACTTGTCTGTTCCATTCTGACAGTTCCATTGCCCCTCTGCTAAAATGCTGACAAATCTTCATGGAAACTGTTTCCACATATCTTCACATCATCTGAATGGCTCAACAGTAGCACAAGACACTCTGTCTTCCTTCCCCATGAAATGTACAATGAATATGATAAAAACACAAAAACTCCAAACAAAAACAAAAACAAAAAACCCAGAACAAGCCCATCTTTATCCTACCCCCACCCCCATCTCTACCCTGATAGGTTGGAGTGTTCCATTTTCTCAGACATATTGGGCTGAAACTCCTAGAAGTAGCTTCTACCTTTTAGAAAGACAATGAATAAACAAAAAATAAAGTGTCAAAAAGGGAGTGATAATAAAGGTAATTACTCTTAGATGCAATACAGACGCTTACTGAAATTCAGTCTTTTATTCTTAAATATAGGAGTGCATTGGAACAGCTAATTGAGGATCTCTGCTGCTGCATTCTTATGTAGAGAGTCCTGCTTTTATTCAGTAAAATATAGTCAGTTCCTAGCAGGAGGATGCCTAGTGCAACTTTCCATTCTTGTAGAGGCTTGGAACCTGCTGTTCATTCTTCTGAATAGTCCATAACCAATGACAACGAGTCTTTCCTAGGTAATAACACTACCTGCAATAACATATCTTTTACTGAGGTCCATTAGTGACAACTGCTGAAGAAAACAAACACATAAACAAACAAAACAAACTGCGTTTACACTTACTAGAAGAGCAGAAGGTAAATGATCCCTTAAATTCCCCCTTTAAGAAAAGTAAAAATATACAGTTAACATTATTTCTTCTGTTTTTTCTGCACTGCAGCTCAGCTTTAACATGATGCCTAGAGGACAGCATACCCCCATCTCCCACCTGTACACTATACCATAACAATAAGGGCACTACAGGTTTCAGTCCCCTGAAAAGTTGAGAACTCATCACTCTTGCAGTCTTGACTGTTTTCCCAAGTGCTACTTAGATAAGGTCATGACTATCCCTCCCTCTGCTTCTAATGTCTAATTGTGGTTTTAACAACTGCATTTTCTGTAGCTGTTTTATGTAAAGCTTTTTTATCTGTTTCTTTCATATTCTATGGGTGTAGTTTAGATTGGCTGTTCCACGGTCTTTTTAATAGGGTATACCACCAGAGAGAAAAGGACACAGTATTCTGTTAGGCCCTTCTGCTAAATTAGGTTTTTAAAGTACGAAAGATGATGTAGTCTCAAGAAATGCCTGTTTCTCTCTGTTTTCTGGAGAAAAAGGACAGTTAGCTAAAATGCAGATGTCTTTACTCCATTTTTCTAAAATTAGGAGTGTTGCAAAGGTGCAGAAGGCCTTGAATGACAGCAGGGAATCATCTTTTTCACAGATGTCACTCAGGGCAGGAGGAGGATCACAAAAGATTCAAGTGGCCTACTCCTCCTGGGGAAAATGATGGTGTAATAGCAGGTAGGCCATCCCTGCTCCAGCTGAGAAGGGCAAGAGCAACCCATTTCCACTGAGCACAGACCAAGACCAACCTCCAGCACACTGCCACCTACCCAAGTGTGCAAGAATTTCTCAGTAGGGTCTCAGCAAAAAGTTCTCCCACACACATGTGCACACAAGCATACACGTGCATGCACGCACACAAATGTGCACATATGCATACTCAGAGATTCCTTGGAGATCTGGTTGTTATGAGGAGTTTCTTGGTTCTCAGGACATTCTGGCAGAAGGTTGGCATTGGAGGTAACTGACAGAGTCCATCATTATAAGATGGTAGCGGTACTATCTAGACTGCAGAAAGAACGCAGGTCATACCACTGCACTTATGCTTGTCTCTAGTATTTGTTCCTAAAAGGCAACAGGCAAAACTCAGCAGAGATGACTCCCACAAGAGGGTTTTTTTCTTTCTCATTATGAACATTTTTCTGTTTAAACAAATTCATGAAATAACACATTTTGCTCCCACTCACTCTTGGTCTCTGGAGTCTGCTGAAAAAGAAGGAAGATGCCCATGTGTTGTACTAAAACATGAGACACAAGAAACTTGGGAAATCTGGCCCTGGTTCTCTGCATTATTAGATGAAATGGCACATACAGGCTGATACCACACTTTCATACAGGCACTTGTGGACCTACAGCATTCATTGGTCATGACTGCATTCAGTTTCCTACTCTCTCAGACAAAGCTAGAGCTGTTTTCCTCTCCCCTTCCAAATGACAGATGACTCCGAGGTCCTGGATACATTTATCTGTGAGTGCTTGTATGACTCTTGGGCACTTCTCAAAAAAATTTTTATTCATGACATAAAGAACTAGTAACAGAGAGACACAAAATACAAATTACAGTATGGCCCAGGTGACAGGATACCTGTCCAAGACACATTGCAGTCTCTGCTACAGTGACTGTACTGTATGAAATATTACCTTTCTTTTTCTTGGAAACATAGATTAAAATCTCATTTTAATGATGATGATGTAAGGTGGTATATCATGAATACTGAAGTAGTATGATTCATACACAATGAAACTGGACAGAAAAAAACAAAAAACCCTAACATTGAGATACAACCATTTTCCAAGTGTCCCAAGTTATCAGGGTGTTTAAGAAAAAGTCAAGCATAAAAGAAGCAAAATATCCAAGTATATAGAGGAGAAGAAAGATTCCTTTCAAGCAGAAAAAGTTTATATTTTCCTCAGCTCAGCTATAATTTTGGTTAGTACACCTTTTACTTCTTTATTTCTCAGGCTGTAAATCAGGGGGTTTAATGTGGGAATTATGGTCGTGTATATGAGAGCTAGGACTTTCTTTGTGTCTTGTGAATTATTGGATTTTGGTCGTAAGTAAATCAAGGTCCCACTTGCATAATACAGTGTTACAACAGTAAGGTGTGAGGAACAGGTGGAGAAGGTCTTGT